>NC_053028.1:114816081-114883317 GCF_003073215.2 Triticum urartu
GGGCGACCGCCCCTGTTTTCCGCTCGGGCCCTCCACCACAACTGATGTCATGGATCAGCAGAGGTCTGAGCTGGGGTCCAGCCAAGGACGTGCCTATACTACAAAGCCGCATTCGAGATCTCTTCAATGGAGATTTTAGTTTGGCTGCGGTAATACAAGTTATGCTGGTTCGTCAAGTCCAGCCTTGCAAACGCCGGCCCCTTCACTTGTGGGAGTTCAATCCCGAGGGACCGCGTGTCATTGAAAATTTCCTCGGCCTGACGCACGAGGAGATGTACAAGTCATTCTTCGGCCCTCAGGTAGAGTGTCCGGAAATCACCGAGGACGTGGGCCTGAGCAGTAACCGCGCCCCCGAACAGGTCAGGAATCTTCTGGCCGAACATACTATCTCTCATTTGTTATGAAGTTATTTCTGAGAGTTTTCTTTTTCACCAGGACTGGATAACAAAGGCGAAGTTGATTCGGTGTTCGGCCCCCCTCCCTGAGGGTTTGGACAATCCGGTATTGGAAAAGATGCTCCAGGTCGCACCTTGCCCGGAGCCCTTGAAGGAAGATACTGGGGAGGATAATACGGGCGAACGCGGGCCCCCAATGCTGCCCACTCTAACCGAGGGAGCGAGCGTCTCCATGAAGGAAGACGACCGGAGGAGGAAAAGGACTGCGCCCGGGGATTCGGAAGCCGAAGCTTCCAAACGGGAGAAGAAGTCTCCCACAGAGGGTCCTACCTTGGGGGGTGCTTTTGCCACACAAAGTCCGCGGGGGGATCAATTCTCCAGCGAGTCGTAAGTGACCCGAAATACTTTAATAGTATAGGTATGCCCTCTTTTTCTTCTGAGAAAATAACCACCGCATTTATTTTTGAAGTTCGGGCCTTAGCCCCTCTCAGATGAGCTCGTCTTCGGGGGATCTTCTTCTAGAGATGATGGAGAGCGAAATGCCTCCTCTGGACTCCTCCGCTCCGGATGCGGGTGACGCCGAAGTGTCATCGCAGAGGGCCTCTCCGAGTCCGGTGAGGCCAGAAGATAATCCCATTGACCCCCGAAGCTCCCAGTGTCCGGCTCCCGAGGAGAGTAGACAAAAGGGTCCGGCACCGTCTGGTGTGCGATCGGATGTTCTGAGGGGGTTGGTGGGGCGAGCGGCCATCTCAGATGAACACCGTATGCTGATGGATACGGTGATGGAGAGAATCTCGTCCGCTGAAAGCGGATTGCATGAAGCTTTTATGAGTCTACTAACACGCTTTGAGGTACGTAAAATAATGTATGATAGTCCTGCACATGCTAGGTGTGCCCTGTGTAGATAGTAGCCCCTGAGACTCTGGTTGTCGTCGGAAACGATGACGAACAGAGGATCATATTCCTAGGTAATAACCATACTGCCTCTATGTGCAGGTGATGGAAGCTCCTGTGGCTAGCCGGACTAGCGAGTTTGCCCATTTAAAACAGCAGTTGGATGCGGCAGACGCCGACATCGAGCTTGTTAACAAAAGGCTTGACGAGGCACAAGGTAAGTGTCATTATCTAGTAAACGCCACATAGTAAGAGCAGCATGATGCCAGTATCTTTAATATGTTGTGACTGCAGATGGAGCTGCCACTGTTGAAGCCTTGCGGGCAGAACTTGCCCGAGCCAAGGAACAAGCGAGGTTTAGTAATGCGGCTGCTTTGAAGGCGACCGAAGAGTAGAAAGCCGAGAAGGCCGCGCATGACGAGAGCCGAGATAAGATGGCCAAGATGGCCATAGAATTAAAAGCCGCCGTCGACCGTTGCCGGGTTCTTGAAAAGGAAAACCTAGCGAAGGCATCGGACCTTGAGAAGGCTGCTGTGACGAGAAAAGACATCCGCTCTGCTATGAGGGCAAAGAAGGAGGAGTTGCGGGAAGCCGGGGATATTATAGCTGGGAAATCCTTTATGTTGCGGAGGAAGTTCGGAGATCCACGGTATGCCTCTTTGGATCGGCTGTGGAGTTCGGAGGATGTGTATATGGATTTGGCGGCGAGCGCTGCCGATGCGGCCAAGTACTTCCAGGGTCAGACGGACCATGAAGTGGACCAGCTGTTTTGGACACAATTCTATTCTCCTGAGCGTCCGCTTTCATTGACTGACCAATTAGCCGAATGGGCCGAACTGAATAGGTTGTCCGGACTCGCCATCAGGTCTATTGTGGATCAGCTATGGCCGGAAAGGCCAAAACCGAACAGCTATTTCAGCTTGGTGCAGCAGCTCCTTGACGTGGTGTCGCGCATTAATTGAATGAAGAGGTCGGCGTGCATAGAGGGCTCACGGATGGCCTTTGCCCGTGTTAAAGCATACTGGGCGGAGATGGATGCTACCACTGTTGTAGCGCGGGATTCGGCCATAGGTCGAATAGCTGCAGAGCACTACTTTGAAGAAGTTCTTGAGGGTGCTCGTTTGATAGATACCAAGTGCTCAAAAATATTATGTTTGAGTGATATGTAATCTCATTGTAAGCGAAATGCTTTTATAAATTTTTATGAGGCTATTTTTATACTTTTGCCTGAAAGTAATATGATGCCTCCTGGGCGGCCGTTTATGTATACATGTGTATAACCTTAAAGATTGCAGCTGTCGGCTTCAACCCCCACGCATATAATGCGGAGGTGCTCGCAAAAAACATGCGTTCACACTTAACCCAACGTCTTGGTCCTATTAAGGAGGTGATAGCGGAGCGAGCGAGGCAACCGGACTATAATGCTTTAGCACTTTCACTTAGCCATAGGAGTTTGACAGTGGGGCTACTAGATAGCCCCTGGTGGCTCCGCACTCTCTCGATCCCGGGGTGCGTACATGCCTGGCCAGAAAACGGCCCTTCGTTAAGGCGGAGGAATTCTAACATTCCAACAGGTCATCGAGTGGTTGACCAGTCTCATGCTATATCATGACAGTCAGTTTTTGGCTTTCTCTACTGAGGTGCTCGTCCGGATGAACTAGGGCACAATCGCAGTAGTTCTCCTGGTGCTACCTTAGCCGGTAAAGCGGAACGTAAGGCACCAAAACACAGGAGCCGGGCAAACCCAACATTTGACCAAAGACAATGATTCGGAGCTGATGCATATAGGGCCAAACTCGCGACGTCGAACACTCCCTAAGGTATTCGGTCTTTGTGGTATAAACCGGGCCTAAATAATGGCCTTTGTAAGAAGCCCCTTGTGTCCAGGTACGTGCATTGTTCTGGCATGGCCACATGCCAAGACGTCAGCATCCTTCTCAACGGTGGATATGTATCAACAAGAGACAGTTAAAAAGGTTTACGCAGGGTCTTAATCTAAAAAGAATCCTTGGGGCAGGTCCTTGCTGCATGTCTGCGCCTGTGTCTCCGTTGTGCCATATCCTGGACGGGTGTAGCACGATGATCGTCTGTAAAAGAGAGGAATTTAGGTGAAAAAGTTGTCGTGCAAAAATGATAGTTTTTAAAGAAACCATGTATAATTCAAGATGAGAAGAAATTGCCACTTGTCTGCGCGCGTTGAGCCCCTTGTATTGACAAATAGGGGTGTGACCATTTATTCGGTATAAATAGCGGCGCCGGACTTGATTAGTTGTGTCTGAGGTCTTGACGACCTATCGGATGCTTTCGCTGGTCCGGGCGCCTTTAGTGTGCGGCTGCCAAGGCAGCCGCACTCTCTTCGGCGCGCAGAGATCGCTTGATATTTCCTTTCACTGAAATGATGCCACGTGGACCGGGCATCTTGAGTGTGAGGGAGGCGTAGTGTGGTATTGCATTAAAGCGAGCGAAAGCTTCGCGTCCGAGCAGTGCTTGATAGCCACTTTGGAACAGAGCGATGTGGAAGGTTAAATGCTTGCGACGGAAGTTATCGGGGGAGCCAAATATAACTTGTAGTAGGAGGGAGCCCGTACAACGAGCCCCTGGGCCTGGCATTACTCCTTTAAAGGTAGTATTGCTATGGCGAATTTTTCTTGGGTCTACCATCCCGCGGATTGTATCCTGATATATTAGGTTTAGACTGCTGCCACCGTCCATCAAGACTCGTGTGAAGTGATATCCGCCAATTACTGGGTCTAATACCAGGGCAGCCCATCCTGTGTGTTGGATACTTGCTGAGTAATCGCGATGGTCGAAAGTGATCGATTGAGACGACCAGTGGCAGGACTTGGCGGTGACAGGCACTGGGGTATATTTTACTGGGAGTGCCGCGTTGTTTTTTCCCTTGATCACGTGTAACACGTTTACTGTTTTGACTTCTGGTGGAAATTTCTTTTGATCCCCAGTGTCTTGCTTGGGAGGCTCGTCCTCGTCTTCACTTGATGTATCCTCCCCTTTGTGTACAGCGTTGAGCTTGCCGGACTGCTTGAAGACCCAACATTCTCTGTGGGTATGATTAGCAGGTTTACCAGGGGTACTATGGATCTAACATACTTAGTCCAGAATTTTGTTGAGGCTAGACAGTTCATCCCTGGTGCCTTTAGAGGGCGGCTTTTGCTGACCTGGCCGAGAGCTTTTGAATCCGGAGTTTACTGCCGTGCCCTTCGTGTTGTCTTCTTTATTCCGGCATTTGTTATTGCTATTGCGCCGAGATTTCCCGTTTCCATCTCTAACTTCAGATGTACTGGGGTCGCTGGTGCTGCATCTGGCTAGCCATCTGTCCTCACCCGCGCAAAAGCGGGTCATGAGGTTTGTTAATGCGGCCATCGTTCTCGGCTTATTTTGGCCGAGTTGTCTGGCGAGCCATTCATCACGGACGCTAAGCTTAAAAGCTGCCAAGGCTTCGGCGTCCGGACAGTCGACAATCTGGTTCTTTTTAGTAAGAAACCTATTCCAAAGCTTTCGGGCTGACTCTCCGGGCTGTTGAGTTATATGACTCAAATCGTCCGCATCCGGGGGTCGGACATAAGTCCGTCGAAAATTTGCCCGAAAGGCGTCTTCGAGATCTTCCCAACTTCCAATGGAGCTTTCGGGGAGGCCTTTAAGCCAGTGGCGAGCTGGCCCTTTGAGCTTGAGGGGTAAGTACTTGATGGCGTGGAGATCATCTCCTTGAGCCATATGGATATGAAGGATGTAGTCCTCAATCCAGACCCCAGGGTCTGTTGTTCCGTCGTATGCCTCTATGTTTACGGGTTTGAATCCCTCTGGAAATTCATGGTCCAGCACCTCATCGGTGAAACATAGGGGGTGTGTGGCACCCCTGTAGATGGGTGTACTGCGTTGTTCGGATGTTTGTTGTGTTGCATTGTATGCTGGGGCGCGCTTGCGTGGTCCATAGATGGATCTTGTTGCACCGTCCTTTGGGTGCGATCCCTCGCATGGGTCGCGTGTTGTATTGTGAGTGGCGTTGTATGCCGCTCTGTGTTGGTAGAGGTGTCGTCTATCCGGCTAGGTGGCTGCTTTGATATTTGGTTGTGGGGGGTCTGAGGCCTCCTCGTCGAATTCAGGTAGCAGCTTCCGCTTTGGGTAGCTCTTGGAGGGGCGATTGTCGCCGTACCTCGCTGCTGTGTTGAGTATTTTACTCCATCTGATTTGGAGTGTGTCTTGCGCAGCCTTGAGCCTTTGCTTCTGCTTTTTAAGACTTCTTGCAGTGGCAACAAGCCTTTTACGGGCATTCTGCTGCTCCGGGTGCCTGTCCGGCGTTATGTCGTCCGGACTATTATCCTTGATAGAACTTGTTTGTTCGGTTTGATTATCCGGATTGCCGTTGTCCAGCAGTGGTTCGCCCTGCTCCAGCGCTGGGTCTGTGTGATCGTTATTTCTGTCGAGGCGGGATTTGGGGCGGCGCTTGCGTCACCGCTTTGACTGCTTCTCGAGGGAACAAGCCTTCGGTGCGTCCTTCCGCTCTTCATTGTCATCTTTTGGTGCGTCCACCATGTATACGTCATATGGTGAGGTGGGCCGTGGTTCTTCTTCGCCTCCCGCATCGTTGTCCATACCATCGATGTCTTCAGAGTCGAAGTTGAGCATGTCAGTTAAATCGTCGACAGTGCCTACAAAGTGGGTGGAGGGTGGGCTTTGAATTTCTTCATCGTCCGTATCCCAACCTTGCTGACCGTAGTCCGGCTAGGGCTCTCCTGATAAAGAGAGGGACTTTAGTGTCTTCAGAATATCGCCAAGAGGCGAGTACTGAAAGATGTCCGCGGCAGTAAACTCCATGATCGGCGCCCAATCGGATTCGATCGGCAGGGGCGCGAGGGTTCGGAGTCCGGAGAGGAGTCCGCTCCTTGGAGTCACGAGTCTCGCTGAGTGCGGGGCTGGTGTTCGGTTAATCGTCGCACCCGAGGCCTAAATACGCGCTTGACCCCCCTTGACCACTGCCGCGCGAGCGACACGCAGGGGTCCACGAGTGCCGAGCCATCCCTACGGCACTCAGAGAGCGACAGGCGGCTCTACTGAAGTTACAGGGTACAGAAACGCATGACGAGGGACACGCTCCAGCGGCTCGTATATCCGCAGGAGCTAGAGCATCTAGCAGTCGTGGGCTCTCTATGCGACAGTCGGTGTCGGCAGCTCGGCGTCGAGAACTCGCGTCGCACAGTCGCGATCACGAAGCTTCTCCAGCGTGTCCTAATCAGGCCAGATATGCTCTAAAGTTCAAAAGTGATAGCACATCCTCCCAAAGTCGCAGCACACCGACCACTGAACGGCTAGGGCCATAGAGACTGCGTCGGCTCGATACCCTGCCACCCAGAGCCTCGCTATGGCCAAGTGATATGTTGCGGCTCGCAAGCTGCAAAGAAAAAAGACCCACCGAGAAGGAAGACGGTAGAAGATACTTCCACACGAGGACGTGACGAAGCCGATTCTCGAGCCTCATGATGACATGCACGTACTCACGTCAACATGAATAGAGCTAATCTATACAAGAGTATCTATAGCCATTACTTCATAAGGCCTCACAAAGCTCCCCTAGCACACACAAGCGTCGCGTTAGGACCCACACAAGTCCTCCCTACCACAACCAATGCCGGCTCAATAGAGAAGCACCCCAGCATGTCCGTGCATTCAAGTTATACTCGTGCGCGTAATAAATCGTATGGCGCGATCATGCGCGGTTCGTCCTAGACTGACAACGTGCGATGAGCCGTTCTTAGGCCGTGTACACTGTGTAAATCACCGGCGGAGCCGCCGATCGGGGCGATGTCCGACGAGGCAAGAACCTCAGCGACGTACAGAAGAGCCTCTCTTTTCTTGAAGAGAAAGTTATGAGACGTACCCGTGCCTGATCTCCCTTCTAACGCTGGTCATTGCAAAATATATTACTATAATACGTGTGTAGTAATAGAAGAGCAGCTCGCTTGTGAAGTAGCGCAAGAGTAGACTTGGACCTGCACCCAGCATTCGACGACCTCCTAGCACAAGCGGTACTAAACACCTACTCTAAAGCTACGTCGATGCGTAATGGTCGTCTGAACTTGCACTGTACCTCACGCTCGCTTCTCAAAGCGAGCGCACTAAAACCGCGTCCAGTGCTGTACTGACGACACCGAGAGACGCCTAGGAAGGGACGAGCTTACGGGTGAACAAAGTGCGCGGTGTAAGACAGCAATGTGAAGTCGCCGCCAGGATGCATAAGCTATTACAGAGTGATCCACTGCGTTACTGCGGCGTCAGCTGAGCCTTTCTACTCCACGCGCAGAGGAAAGTACCCCTATCAGGCCGACATCGGTATACGAAGTTCGCGCGAGAGTCGTAGTGAGGTGTGAATGCCTTCATAGTCCTCTCGACGCAGCGGTCCGGCTGAAGGTATAGTAGAGTCTCGTGCCATCCGAGACAGCACTTATATCCAGAAGACCTTCAGTTACCTGAGTCAACCACGCCGTAATGACACAGGAGGACGAGAACTCGACACTGCTACAGACACCAGCTAGGCGCTCTTGGTGCGGTCCAACCTAAGAATGATCTCTACCATGTTGTGTTTGACGAATCCACAATGCTATAGCAGCTTCTCCGCGCGACTCCATGACAATCAGTCTTAAGTCACTAAACTACTCTGACCTCTAGAACTATGAATATATCTCTACAGAGCATCAAAGAAAAAAACCTTATTAATATATGCGTCATATAAGCTGCGCTGCTACGAATATCACTAAAAGACCCATAACACGAGCCACTCTCATGTCCCTCTCTATGATAACCGGTGCGCCCTCATAATAATAATGGTGGCACTACTGATTACTACTGTAATTCGCACTTTTCACTATGGTCTCATACCCCGCCGACATAGCCTAATCTAAAACTTATCCATATCAAATATAGCGACAAACAACATAATGAGAACACAAGACAACAAATCTGCGTGCAAAACAGACATATCCATTCCGGCAACATCTACTGCCTAAAACAACGTGTGTAGAATACCCTGTGATTATTTATCATGATAAGCTCATACTCACCTGCAATACAAACATTCTGACATTTATAATAGAGCACAGATCACTCTAGTAGCCCATTTGTGTACAATTTTGATCAGTTAACTATAGCAACCCATATAATATGCATCTATCATTATACCAGAAATGCTTCTTAGTAGCAACATTGTGAGAATTTATTCTAATAATGAGCCATGAAACAAGAGATTTTTCTACCGGAGTGCGGGGCTGGTGTTCGGTTTAATCGCCGTTGGGTTCGCAGCCCCCGAGGCGGCGTCCAACCACCCATCCTCGATCGGCACAGCTGGCTCTGAATTAAGGGTCGAAGCCGATGAGGGTGCGGCCTCCAGGGCACTATTCGGCGGCAGAGCTAGATCGTGCTCGTCGTGACAGTGCGGTGCGCTCGGCAGTGGCTCGAATCCGTCGAGGATCAAGTCCCCGTGGATGTCAGCCGTGTAGTTTAAACATCCAAATCTGACATGACGGCTAGGGGCATAGCTTTCGATCTGCTCCAGATGGCCAAGTGAATTGGCCCGCAGTGCAAAGCCGCCGAAGACGAAGATCTGTCCAGGGAGGAAGGTCTCACCCTGGACTGCATCGCTATTGATGATCGTAGGAGCCATCGAGCCTGACGGCGACGACATAGAGGAACTCTCAATGAAAGCACCAATGTCCGTGTCAAAACCGGCGGATCTTGGGTAGGGGGTCCCGAACTGTGCGTCTAGGCCGGATGGTAACCGGAGGCAAGGGGCACGAAGTTTTAGCCACGTTCGGTCCCTCTTGATGGAGGTAAAACCCTACGTCCTGCTTGATTAATATTGATGATATGGGTAGTACAAGAGTAGATCTACCACGAGATCAGAGAGGCTAAACCCTAGAAGCTAGCCTATGGTATGATTGTTGTTCTGTATGTTGTCCTACGGACTAAAACCCTCCGGTTTATATAGACACCGGAGAGCGTTAGGGTTACACAAAGTCGGTTACAATGGTAGGAGATCTATATATCCGTATCGCCAAGCTTGCCTTCCACGCCAAGGAAAGTCCCTTCCGGACACGGGACGAAGTCTTCAATCTTGTATCTTCATAGTCCAGGAGTCCGGCTGAAGGTATAGTCCGGCCATCCGGACACCCCCTAATCCAGGACTCCCTCAGTTACCGATAGACGAAGACGAAAGAGGGAATGCCTTCCGGGGCATCCCCAAGCTTAGGCTCTTGGTTATCCTTGAATATTACCTTGGTGTGGTTTGGGAATCCCCAAGCTTAGGCTCTTGCCACTCCTTAGTCCATAGTCCATCAAATCCTTACCCTAAACTTGAAAACTTCACAACACAAAACTCAACAGAAAATCTCATAAGCTCCGTTAGTATAAGAAAATAAATCACCACTTTTGGTACTGTTGTGAACTCATTCTTTATTTATATTGGTGTAATATCTACTGTATTCCAACTTTTCCATGGTTCATACCCCCCGATAATAGTCATAGATTCATCAAAATAAGCAAACAACACATAGAAAACATAATCTGTCAAAAACAGAATAATCTGTAGCAATCTGGATATTTTGAATACTTCTGTACCTCCAAAAATTCTGAATAATTAGGAAGACCTAACCAATTTGTTTATTTATATTATTCAAAAATAATCAATATTTTATCATGCTCTTGTTAAAAATGAGAATTTTTTACCTGAGCGCAAGAGTTTCTGTTTTTCAGCAAGATCAAATCGACTATCACCGTAAGCTATCCCAAATGTCTTACTTGGAACAAACACTAACTAAAACACAAAACCACATCTAACCAGAGGCTAGATGAATTTTTTAATTCAAAACAGAACCTAAAAAGCAAAAACTAAAATAAAATTGTTTAATGCTATTGTTTTTGCCTCCCAACAAGCGCTATTGTTTAACGCCCTAGTATAATCATAATAGATCTAAGTATAATCATAATAATGATAAGGCAAATCTTTAAAACTCATCTCATACTCCCTACGTTCTGTAGCAAGTTTTCTTTGTGACAAGCAAAATTAATCGAAAGGGCTAAACTTAATAGGATAAGAATCCCTAAGATCGATCTCGGGAGGGATTGGTTCCTCCTTTGGCCCTTCATACTGTATGACTAATTCATCATTATAAGCATTCTTTTGGAAAAAAGTCATGAGCTTATGTCGAAGAGAGAAACCCAATCTGTTGTTTTGAATAGCAAAATTATCATTAAGCTTAGAAATCTTATCAACTAAAATATTGGTAGGGGTTCCCTTTCTTAAATTTTCATTGTAAGCAACATGATCTAGAGATCGTAAACGCATTATGTCCTCTTGATTAAAAAGAATTCCCTCTATGGGAGGACGACCACCATCTACTTTATAATGAGCAAAAATTTCACTAGCTTCTTTCATAATAAATCTAAACTCATGTGCTAGAAATATAGTGGCGGCACGCTTAACATAAGAATGCTCAATATTAGAAAACTCTAGAAAAATCCTTTGTATGGAACAATGCAAATGAAAAAATTGTCTTTCAAGTTCAACTATGAGCAAAGATATAGCATCCGCAAGGCTACTAGTTTGTGGGGAATAGATCCACCCAAAGTGGGAAGCGCACCAGCGCAAGTAAAGAAATCTTGAATAACCCCTTTTCCAATGATATTCCCACTACCTATGCAAAGTGTTTTAGTGTGTAAAATAGTAGATTCTTCATGAGGATTAGTGTTGTAAAAAGCATCAAAGTTTCCCTCATCGTTACTACTATCTTTTTCAGTGATAACCTCCTGAATTTCGGACATGGTGGCTGCAAACAAATCTAGCAGACAAGCAACCAAAAGGCAAACTAAGAAGGTGAATGGAAGAGGGGCGAAGAAAAGGCAAATCTTTTCGGAAATCATTGTAGAAGTGGGGGAGAGGAAAATGAGAGGCGAATGGCAAATAATGTAATGTGAGAGATGAGAGTTTATGATGGGTACTTGGTATGTCTTGACATGGCATAGATCTCCCTGGCAACGGCGCCAGAAATTCTTCCTGCTGCTTCTTGAGCTTGCATTGGTTTTTCCCTTGAAGAGGAAAGGGTGATGCAGCAAAGTAGAGTAAGTATTTCCCTCAGTTTTGAGAACCAAGGTATCAATCTAGTAGGAGACAACGAACAAGTCACCGAATACCTGCACAAACAAACACCAACTTGCACCCAACGCGATAAAGGGTTGGTCAACCCCTTCACGGTTATTTGCAAAGCGAGATCTGATAGAGATGGATAAGTGGTAAAGTAATATTTTTGGTTTATAGATCAAAAAGTAAAAGATTGCAAAGGAAGTGAAAGGAAACTAAAATTGTACATTGGAAAGTTATATGATGGAAAATAGACCCGGGGGCCATATGTTTCACTAGAGGCTTCTCTCAAGATAGAAAATATTATGGTGGGTGAAATAATTACTGCCGAGCAATTGATAGAAAAGCGCAAAGTTATGATGATATCTAAGGCAATGATCATGAATATAGGCATCACGTCCGTGTCAAGTAGACCGACTCCTTCCTGCATCTACTACTATTACTCCACACATCGACCGCTATCCAACATGCATGCATCTAGAGTATTAAGTTCATAAGAATAGAGTAACACTTTAAGTAAGATGACATGATGTAGAGGAATTAACTCAAGCAATATGATGAAAATCCCATCTTGTTATCCTCGGTGGCAACAATACAATATGTGTCGGTTCCCCTTCTATCACTAGGATCGAGCACCCCAAGATTAAACCAAAGCTAAGCACTGCTCCCATTGCAAGAAAAACCAATCTAGTTGGCCAAACCAAATCGATAGTTCGAAGAGACTTGCAAAGATATCAAATCATCAATAAAAGAATTTAGAGGAGAATCAAATAATATTCATAGATAAGTTGATCATAAATCCACAATTCATTGGATCTCGGCAAACACATCGCAAAAAGTTATTACATCGAATAGATCTCCAAGAACATCGAGGAGAACATGGTATTGAGAATCAAAGAGAGAGAAGAAGCCATCTAGCTACTAGCTATAGACCCATAGGTTTGAGATAAATTACTCACGCTTCATCGGAGATGCAATGGTGTTGATGTATGATGCGGCTTGAAGCTACGTCGGTATTTCTCCAAAGAGGACGGGATGATGCGGCACAACGACGGTAGGTATTTCCATCAGTGATGAGACCAAGGTTATCGAACCAGTAGGAGAACCAAGCAACAACAAGTAAGTGGCGCCTGCACACAAATAACAACTACTCTCAACCTGACGTATTAAAGGGGTTGTCAATCCCTTTCAGGTAACAGTGCCAGAAATTGGCAAAATGGACGTGAATAAATTGTTGTAGATTGATAGATCGAACGCCAAATAAAATAAATAAGAATAAATTGCAGCAAGGTATTTTTGTATTTTTGGTTTAATAGATATGAAAATAAAAGCAAACGAAAATAGATCGCAAACGCAAATAATATGAAGAAGAGACCCGGGGCTCATAGGTTTCACTATAGGATTTTCTCGAGAAAAATAGCAAACGGTGGGTAAACAACTTACTGTTGGGAAATTGATAGAACTTCAAATAATCATGACGATATCCAGGCAATGATCATTATATAGGCATCACGTCCAAGATTAGTAGACCGACTCCTGCCTGCTTCTACTACTATTACTTCACACATCGACCGCTATCAAGCATGTATCTAGTGTATTAAGTTCATGGGGAAACAGAGTGATGCAATAAGAACTATGGCATGATGTAGACAAGATCTATCTAGAGATAGACCCCATCGTTTTATCCTTAGTAGCAATGATACATACGTGTCGGTTCCCCTTCTATCACTGGGATCAAGCACCGTAAGATCGAACCCACTACAAAGCACCTCTTCCCATTATAACATAAATAGATCAAGTTGGCCAAACAACCCAAATATCAGAGAAGAAATACGAGGCTATAAGCAATCATGCATATAAGATATCAAAGAAGATTCAAATAACTTTCATGGATAAAAAAGATAGATATGATCATAAACTCAAAGTTCATCCGATCCCAACAAACACACTGCAAAAAGAGTTACATCATATGGATTTCGAAGAGACCATTGTATTGAGAATCAAACGAGAGAGAGGAAGCCATCTAGCTACTAACTACGGACCCGAAGATCTACAAAGAACTACTCACTCATCATCAGAGAGGCACCAATGGAAGTAGTGAACCCTGATACGTCTCCAACGTATCTATAATTTTTGATTCCTCCATGCTATATTAACTACTGTTTTAGACATTATTGGGCTTTATTATCAACTTTTATATTATTTTTGGGACTAACCTATTAACCGGAGGCCTAGCCCAGAATTGCTGTTTTTTTTGCCTATTTTAGGGTTTCGAAGAAAAGGAATATCAAATGGAGTCCAAACGGAGTGAAACCTTCGGAAACGTGATTTTCTCATCAGATAAGATCCAGGAGACTTGGACCCTCCGTCAAGAAAGCCATGAGGTGGTCACGAGGTTAGGAGGCGCCCCCCCTAGGGCACGCCCCCTGCCTCGTGGGCCCCTCAAAGCTCCACCGACGTGCTTCTTCCTCCTATATATATCCACGTACCCCCAAACGATCGGGGACGGAGCCAAAAACCTAATTCCACCGCCGCAACTTTCTGTATCCACGAGATCCCATCTTGGGGCCTATTCCGGAGCTCCGCTGGAGGAGGCATCGATCACGGAGGGCTTGTACATCATCATCCAAGCCCCTCCGATGAAGTGTGAGTAGTTTACTTCAGACCTACGGGTCCATAGCTAGTAGCTAGATGGATTGTTCTCTCTTTTTGGATCTCAATACAATGTTCTCCCCCTCTCTCGTGGAGATCTATTCGATGTAATCTTCTTTTTGCGGTGTGTTTGTTGAGACTGATGAATTGTGGGTTTATGATCAAGTCTATCTATGAATAATATTTGAATCTTCTCTGAATTCTGTTATGTATGATTGGTTATCTTTGCAAGTCTGTTCGAATTATCAGTTTGGTTTGGCCTACTAGATTGGTTGTTCTTGCAATGGGAGAAGTGCTTAGCTTTGGGTTCGATCTTGCGGTGTCCTTTCCCAGTGACAGAAGGGGCAGCAAGGCACGTATTGTATCGTTGCCATCGAGGATAACAAGATGGGTTTTTTATCATATTGCATGAAACTATCCCTCTACATCATGTCATCCTGCTTAAGGCATTACTCTGTTTTTAACTTAATACTCTAGATGCATGCTGGATAGCGGTCGATGAGTGGAGTGATAGTAGTAGATGCAGAATCGTTTCGGTCTACTTGTCTCGGATGTGATGCCTATATACATGATCATACCTAGATATTCTCATAACTATGCTAAATTCTGTCAATTGCTCAACAGTAATTTGTTCACCCATCGTAAAATACTTATACTCTTGAGAGAAGCCACTAGTGAAACCTATGGCCCCCGGGTCTCTTTCTCATCATATCAATCTCCATCACTTTATTATTGCTTTGCTTTACTTTGCTTTTACTTTATTTACATTACATCTCTATACCAAAAATACCAAAAAAATATTATTTATCATCTCTATCAGATCTCACTTTCGTAAGTGACCGTGAAGGGATTGAAAACCCCTAAGCGCGTTGGTTGCGTTGAGCTATTGTTTTTGTGTAGGTACGAGGGACTCGAGCGTAGCCTCCTACTGGATTGATACCTTGGTTATCAAAAACTAAGGGAAATACTTACGCTACTTTGCTGCATCATCCCTTCCTCTTCGGGGAAATCCAACGCAGTACTCAAGAGGTAGTAAGAAGAATTTATGGCGCCGTTGCCGGGGAGTCTACGCAAAAGTCAACATACCAAGTACCCATCACAATCCCTATCTCCCGCATTACATTATTTGCCATTTTCCTCTTGTTTTCCTCTCCCCCACTTCACCCTTGCCGTTTTATTCGCCCTCTCTCTCTATCCTCCCTCTCTATTTGCCTCTTTTGTCGTTTGCTTTTTGTTTGCTCGTGTGTTGGATTGCTTGTTTGTCGCGATGGCTCAAGATAATACTAAATTGTGTGACTTCACCAATACCAACAATAATGATTTCCTTAGCACTCCAATTGCTCCTCTTACCGATGCTGAATCTTGTGAAATTAATACTGCTTTGTTGAATCTTGTCATGAAAGATCCATTCTCCGGCCTTACTAGTGAAGATGCCACTACACATCTTAATAGCTTCGTTGATTTGTGTGACATGCATAAGAAAAAAGATGTCGATAATGATATTGTTAAATTGAAGCTATTTCCTTTTTCTCTTAGAGATCGTGCTAAAGCTTGGTTTCCGTCTTTGCCTAAAAATAGTATTGATTCATGGAACAAGTGCAAAGATGCTTTTATCTCTAAGTATTTTCCTCCCTCTAAGATCATCTCTCTTAGAAACGATATTATGAATTTTAAACAACTTGATCATGAACATGTTGCACAAGCTTGGGAGAGAATGAAATTAATGATACGTAATTGCCCTACTCATGGTTTGAATTTGTGGATGATTATACAAAAAATTTATGCCGGATTGAATTTTGCTTCTAGAAATCTTTTAGATTCGGCCGCGGGAGGCACTTTTATGGAAATCACTTTAGGAGAAGCTACTAAACTCCTAGATAATATTATGGTCAATTATTCTCAATGGCATACTGAAAGATCTACTAAAAAGGTGCATGCGATAGAAGAAATTAATGTTTTGAGTGGAAAGATGGATGAACTTATGAAATTATTTTCTAATAAGAGTGTTTCCTCTGATCCTAATGATGTGCCCTTGTCTACTTTGATTGAGAATAATAACGAATCCATGGATGTGAATTTTGTTGGTAGGAACAATTTTGGTAACAACGCGTATAGAGGAAATTTCAATCATAGGCCTTATCCTAGTAATCCCTCTAATAATTATGGTAATTCCTACAACAATTCTTATGGAAATTATAATAAGATGCCCTCTGATTTTGAATCTAATATTAAAGAATTTATTTCTTCA
Source organism: Triticum urartu (assembly GCF_003073215.2). Classification (NCBI taxonomy): domain Eukaryota; kingdom Viridiplantae; phylum Streptophyta; class Magnoliopsida; order Poales; family Poaceae; genus Triticum; species Triticum urartu. The sequence goes on from NC_053028.1 coordinate 114,832,415, forward strand.
CAAAAGAATTTTAATGCTATGATTGAAGAAAAATTGCTTAAGATTGATGATTTGGCTAGGAACGTTGATAGAATTGCTCTTGATGTTGATTCTTTGAAACTTAGATCTATTCCACCTAAGCATTATATCAATGAGTCTCTCAAAGCCATGAGAATTTCCATTGACGAGTGCAAAGAAAGAACCGCTAGGATGCGTGCTAAGAAAGATGCCTTTATAAAAGCGTGTTCTTCTAGTTCCTATGAAAATAATGATGAAGATCTAAAAGTTATTGATGTGTCCCCTATAAAATCTTTGTTTTTCAATAAGAATCTTGGTAATGATGGGACTGAATATGATCCACCTTTACCTAGAAGGCGTTCTAAGAATTCGGAATTTGTTGATCTTGATGCTAAATTTGAATAAAAGTGGGATTGAAGAAATTAAAACCCTAGATGTTGCTAAACCCACTATTATGGATTTCAAGGAATTTAACTATGAAAATTGCTCTTTGATTGATTGTATTTCCTTGTTGCAATCCGTGCTAAAATCTCCTCACGCTTATAGTCAAAATAAAGCGTTTACTAAACATATCGTTGATGCCTTGATGCAATCTTATGAAGAAAAACTTGAATTGGAAGTTTCTATCCCTAGAAAACTTTATGATGAGTGGGAACCAACTATTAAAATTAAAATTAAAATTATGAGTTTTATGCTTTGTGTGATTTGGGTGCTAGTGTCTCTACTATTCCCAAAACTTTGTGTGATTTCTAGATTTCCGTGATTTTGATGATTGCTCTCTAAACTTGCATCTTGCGGATTCCACTATTAAGAAACCTATGGGAAGAATTAATGATGTTCTTATTGTTTCTAATAGGAATTATGTGCCCATAGATTTTATTGTTCTTGATATAGATTGCAATGCTTCTTGCCCTATTATTCGCGGTAGACCTTTCCTTAGAACGGTTGGTGCAATTATTGATATGAAGGAAGGAAATATTAGATTTCAATTTCCATTAAAAAAAGGCATGTAACAGTTACCTAGAAAGAAAATAAATTTTCCATATGAATCTATCATGAGAGCCACTTATGGATTGCCTACCAAAGATGGCAATACCTAGATCTATTCTTGCTTGTTATGCCTAGCTAGGGGCGTTAAACGATAGCGCTTGTTGGGAGGCAACCCAATTTTATTTTTATTCCTTGCTTTTTGCTCCTGTTTAGTAATAAATAAATTATTTATCCTCTGTTTTGGTTGTGTTTTTGTGTTTTAATTAGTGTTTGTGCCAAGTAGAACCGTTGGGAAGACTTGGGGAAAGTCTTGTTGAACTTGCTGTAAAAAACAGAAACTTTAGCGCTCACGAGAACTGCTGTAATTTTTATTTGGAAAGTGGCTATTTAGTTAATTATTTTTGAATATTATTAATAGATAAATTACTCATGTCCAGAAATTTATCTTAGAATTTTTGGAGTTCCAGATCTTGCGCTAGCTACAGATTACTACAGACTGTTCTGTTTTTGACATATTCTGTTTTGCGTGTGTTGTTTGCTTATTTTGATGAATCTATGGCTAGTAAAATAGTTTATAATCCATAGAGAAGTTGGAATACAGTAGTTTTAACACCCATATAAATAAAGAATGAGTTCATTACAGTACCTTGAAGAGGTCTTTTGTTTTTTTTCACTAACGGAGCTCACGAGTTTTCTATTTTAAGTTTTGTGTTGTAAAGTTTTCAAGTTTTGGGTAAAGATTTGATGGATTATGGAACAAGGAGTGGCAAGAGCCTAATCTTGGGGATGCCCATGGCACCCCCAAGATAATATAAGGACACCTAAAAGCCAAAGCTTGGGGATGCCCCGGAAGGCATCCCCTCTTTCATCTACTTCTATCGGTAACTTTACTTGGAGCTATATTTTTATTCACCACATGATATGTGTTTTGCTTGGAGCGTCTTTTATGATTTGAGTCTTTTCTTATTTGTTTACCACAATAATCCTTGCTGTACACACCTTTTGAGAGAGCCATACATGATTTGGAATTTGATAGAATACTCTATGTACTTCACTTATATCTTTTGAGCTTTATAGTTTTGCTCTAGTGCTTCACTTATATCTTTTAGAGCACGGTGGTGGATTCGTTTTATAGAAACTATTGATCTCTCATGCTTCACTTAGATTATTTTGAGAGTCTTAATAGCATCGTAATTTTCTTAAAATCCTATTATGCTTGGTATGCAAGATTAATAATAAAAATTTCATATGAGTGTGTTGAATACTAAGAAGAAATTGATGATTGATAATTGTTTTGAGATATGAGGATGGTGATATTAGAGTCATGCTAGTTGAGTAGTTGTGAATTTGAGAAATTCTTGTGTTAAAGTTTGTGATTCCCGTAGCATGCACGTATGGTGAACCGTTATGTGATGAAGTCGGAGCATGATTTATTTATTGATTGTATTCCTTATGAGTGGCGGTCGGGGACGAGCGATGGTCTTTTCCTACCAATCTATCCCCCTAGGAGCATGCGCGTAATACTTTTCTTTGATAACTTCTAGATTTTTGCAATAAGTATATGAGTTCCTTACGACTAATGTTGAGTCCATGGATTCTGCGCACTTTCCTTCCTTCCACCATTGCTAGCCTCTCTAATACCGCGCACTTTTCGCCGGTATCATACACCCACCAAATACCTTCCTCAAAACAGCCACCATACCTACCTATCATGGCATTTCCATAGCCATTCTGAGATATATTTCCATGCAACTTTCCATCGTTCCTTTCATTATGACATGCTCCATCATTGTCATATTTCTATGCATGATCATGTAGTTGACATTGTATTTATGGCAAAGCCACCGTTCACAATTCTTTCATACATGTCACTTATGAGTCATTGCACATCCCGGTACACCACCGTAGGCATTCATATAGAGTCATATTTTGTTCTAAGAATCGAGTTGTAAATCATGAGTTGTAAGTAAATAAAAGTGTGATGATCATCATTATTAGAGCATTGTCCCAGTGAGGAAAGGATGATGGAGACTATGATTCCCCCACAAGTCGGGATGAGACTCCGGACGAAAAAAAGAGGCCATAAAAAAAGAGAAAGGACCAAATAAAAAAATATGAGAGAAAAAGAGAGAAGGGACAATGTTACTATCCTTTTACCACAGTTGTGCTTCAAAGTAGCACCATGATCTTCATGATAGAGAGTCTCTCATTATGTCACTTTCATATACTAGTGGGAATTTTTCATTATAGAACTTGGCTTGGATATTCCAATGATGGGCTTCCTCAAAATGCCCTAGGCCTTCGTGAGCAAGCGAGTTTGATGCACACCCACTTAGTTTCTTTTGAGCTTTCATATACTTATAGCTCTAGTGCATCCGTTGCATGGCAATCCCTACTCACTCACATTGATATCTATTGATGGGCATCTCCATACCCCGTTAATACGCCTAGTTGATGTGAGACTATCTTCTCCCTTTTTGTCTTCTCCACAACCACCATTCTATTCCACCTATAGTGCTATATCCATGGCTCACGCTAATGTATTGCGTGAAGATCGAAAAAGTTTTGAAAATGTCAAAAGTATGAAACAATTGCTTGGCTTGTCATCGGGGTTGTGCATGATTTAAATACTTTGTGTGGTGAAAAAAGAGCATAGCCAGACTATATGATTATGTAGGGATTGCTTTCTTTGGCCATGATATTTTGAGAAGACATAGTTGCGTTGTTAGTATGCTTGAAGTATTATTATTTTTATATCAATATGAACTTTTGTCTTGAATCTTTTGAATATGAATATTCAGACCACAATTAAGAAGATTTACATTGAAATTATTCCAAGTAGCACTCCGCATCAAAAATTCTGTTTTTATCATTTACCTACTCGAGGACGAGCAGGAATTAAGCTTGGGGATGCTTGATACGTCTCCAATGTATCTATAATTTTTGATTGTTCCATGCTATATAATCTACTGTTTTAGACATTATTGGGCTTTATTATCCACTTTTATATTATTTTTGCGACTAACCTATTAACCGGAGGCCCAGCCCAGAATTGTTGTTTTTTGCCTGATTTAGGGTTTCGAAGAAAAGGAATATCAAACGGAGTTCAAACGGAATGAAACCTTTGGAAACGTGATTTTCCCATCAGATAAGATCCAGGAGACTTGGACCCTCCGTTAAGAAAGCCACGAGGTGGTCACGAGGGTAGGGGGCGCCCCCCCCCTAGGGCGCGCCCCCTGCCTCGTGGGCCCCTCGAAGCTCCACCGACGTACTTCTTCCTCCTATATATATCCACGTACCTGCAAACGATCGGGGACGGAGCCAAAAACCTAATTCCACCGCCGCAACTTTCTATATCCACGAGATCCCATCTTGGGGCCTGTTCCGAAGCTCCGCCGGAGGAGGCATCGATCACGGAGGGCTTCTACATCATCATCCAAGCCCCTCCGATGAAGTGTGAGTAGTTTACTTCAGACCTACGGATCCATAGCTAGTAGCTAGATGGCTTCTTCTCTCTTTTTGGATCTCAATACAATGTTCTCCCCCTCTCTCGTGGAGATCTATTCGATGTAATCTTCTTTTTGCGGTGTGTTTGTTGAGACCGATGAATTGTGGGTTTATGATCAAGTCTATCTATGAATAATATTTGAATCTTCTCTGAATTCTTTTATGTATGATTGGTTATCTTTGCAAGTCTCTTCGAATTATCAGTTTGGTTTCGCCTACTAGATTGGTTGTTCTTGCCATGGGAGAAGTGCTTAGCTTTGGGTTCGATCTTGCGGTGTCCTTTCCTAGTGACAGAAGGGGCAGCAAGGCACGTATTGTATCGTTGCCATCGAGGATAACAAGATGGGGTTTTTATCATATTGCATGAAACTATCCCTCTACATCATGTCATCTTGCTTAAGGCGTTACTCTGTTTTTAACTTAATACTCTAGATGCATGCTGGATAGCGGTCGATGAGTGGAGTGATAGTAGTAGATGCAGAATCGTTTCGGTCTACTTGTCTCGAAAGTGATGCCTATATACATGATCATACCTAGATATTCTCATAACTATGCTCAATTCTGTCAATTGCTCAACAGTAATTTGTTCACCCACCGTAGAATACTTATGCTCTTGAGAGAAGCCACTAGTGAAACCTATGGCCCCCGGGTCTCTTTCTCATCATATCAATCTCCATCACTTTATTATGGCTTTTCTTTACTTTGATTTTACTTTATTTACTTTGCATCTGTATACCAAAAATACCAAAAAATATTATTTATCATCTGTATCAGATCTCACTTTCGTAAGTGACCGTGAAGGGATTGACAACCCCTAAGCAGCGTTGGTTGCCATTACGAGCGACCTACTCGTATTTTGTGGGTACCGTGACTCGAGGCCCCGAGACGGCTCCTCCCGGAGCCCGTGCCTCGGAGTCCTTGCGCAGCGCGCGACCCGCCGCCGCCGCCCTCGGTGACTGACGCGGCGTCATCGTGGCTACGACCGCTCGGTCCCGCTCTCTCGGTGCTCACCAACATCTTCGTCAGTGGAGGACGCGCTTCTTTCGCACGCTCGTATAGCTTTGTTGCTCCTCGCACGAGCGCTCTCCTATCTGTGACCCAACGCCGCGTGCTCGCGCGTGGCCTGGTTGGCCACGGCGACTGGCGCGAGAGTCTCTAGCGTTAGCTCCGACGCGATCACGTCGCGCTCACGCACAGATCTAGATCATACTCTCTCTCTCGCTAACGCTTAAGCTTTCCTCGTCGAGTATCGAGCATTCGCACATCGACTACGAGACTTTGCTGTCAATCTCCACGATCCACCTCTCTGCCTCACATCGTCAGATACTATATGCAGTGCACCTCGCTCGCTCCTCCAGCCGATATACTCATCTGGGAGGTGCGGTATGCGCGAATTACACAGCTCCGATCACCACCTCGATATGACTTTATTTTAGCTCTCTCAGAGGTCGAAATTGCTCATAACTAAGTCCGCGATATAGAATCTTTATCTGATCAGTTCAGTGAAGACCTCAATCTTTGACTTATAATCTATTATCGCAAACCGGTGAGCTCCAGCTCTCTCCCTCTACTCCAAAACAGATGAGATCTTATCCTATCGCTCCTCAATAGCCCTTAGCCCTATTACCATACGCGCTCCATCCTCGTCAATCCTGACACTTTCGCGGAACTGTCACGTCTGTTCAGATCCAGCTCCTACTATTCTGTGCAGACTGCAACCTACCTAAGTCTACCGAGCTCTCTCAAAGCTCGATATCTCTGTTAGCTAAAAAGGATGGAGAAAGTGACCATCGGATAAGCTCTCAGATTGAGTGTATAGAAAATATTTAATCTACAATGTAAATGTGTAGATGCTTCACTCTCGGGTTTCCCGGAGCATAATGTCTACTGTTTCTAGACATTAGGAGTGTCTTCACTCGATGATCCATTGTTCGTAGAAGCGCTGGCGCAAGCTCTGTAATTTGTTCTGGCAAGTCCTCTGTATCCTTCCACTTGAGCCTGACTGGCGCAAATGCCCCATGACAAGAGATTATGACTAGCTTTGCCATCTCCGTATGGAATTGCATACATCACTTTTCAGGCAGCTTGCCCATATTTCGGCAAGTCATATGTTCATATTGCTACCGCATTATGTGATGAGTCATAGATGTTGACTTGTTGCCACCACTAAGCAGTGCGTGCATAATTGTGATGAAGGTGTTTCCATGGAAGTGCACCGATAGTGGAGGCGACGGGGTGGAGGTGGGAGTCGTCATGGGGCGTGGGGGTGGAGGTGGGAGTCACCATGCTAAACCTAGACCAACAGAGTTTACTGCCCTTTTATGGAGCTTCTGATCACGCTTACACAAACTAGTGGTGAAGACATGCTACTTGTAACACATTAGTCATCATGCATATAATATTTTATTTTGCCTTTGGTTTTGATCCTAGAAAAATCCTAAGCAACTCAAGGACCCACAGAGAGAGTTGGGGATTTCGTTATTTATGTATTTGAGTTTTCTCAAATTATGCAAACAGGATCATTTGATTTTATTTATTTTATCATCAATTATTTCTATTACCAAAAATATGAGAGGGGGAATAAAATGACTTTCCCAAAATATAGAAATATTGAGGATTTAATAAAAATATCAAATAAGATTTATTTTGGAGTTTTTGGTATTTTTATTTGAATTTAGGAAAAATGCGCGTTTTTCAAAGTTGTAGTTTGGGCCCAGATAAATGTTCACTTTATCGGGCTTGATTTTAGAAACCCGGAAAATTTATTTCGTGATTTTTAGAAACCGTTTAGTATTTCTTTTTATTTTTCTTCCGAGCGGAATTATTAAAAAAACGAAACCTACTATATATGGGCCGTACCCGAGCGGGACTCCGCTTGTGACGCCCCCGATTTGACCGTACACTAATCATACACGCAAATGTGTACGATCAAGATCAGGGACTCATGGGAAGATATCACAACACAACTCTACAAATAAAAATAAGTCATACAAGCATCATATTACAAGCCAGGGGCCTCGAGGGCTCGAATACAAGAGCTTGATCATAGACGAGTCAGCGGAAGCAACAAAATCTGAGTACAGACATAAGTTAAACAAGTTTGCCTTAAGAAGGCTAGCACAAACTGGGATACAGATCGAAAGAGGCGCAGGCCTCCTGCCTGGGATCCTACTAACTACTCCTGGTCGTCGTCAGCGGGCACCACGTAGTAGTAGGCACCTCCGGTGTAGTAGGAGTCGTCGTCGACGGTGGCATCTGGATCCTGGGCTCCAACATCTGGTTGCGACAACCAGGAAGAAGGAAAGGGGGAAAGGAGGGAGAAAGCAACCGTGAGTACTCATCCAAAGTACTCGCAAGCAAGGAGCCACACTACATATGTATGCATTGGTATCAACTGGAATAAGGCTATCATAGGTGGACTGAACTGCAGAATGCCGGAATAAGAGGGGGATATCTAGTCCTTTCGATGACTACGCTTCTGGCAGCCTCCGTCTTGCAGCATGTAGAAGAGAGTAGACTGAAGTCCTCCAAGTAGCATCGCATAGCATAACCCTAACCGATGATCCTCCCCTCGTCGCCCTGTGAGAGAGCGATCACCGGTTGTATCTGGCACTTGGAAGGGTGTGTTTTATTAAGTATCCGGTTCTAGTTGTCATAAGGTCAAGGTACAACTCCAAATCGTCCTGTTACCGAAGATCACGGCTATTCGAATAGATTAACTTCCCTGCAGGGGTGCACCACATACCCCAACACGCTCGATCCCATTTGGCCGGACACACTTTCCTGGGTCATGCCCGGCCTCGGAAGATCAACACGTCACAGCCCCACCTAGACCAACAGAGAGGTCAGCACGCCGGTCTAAACCTAAGCGCCCAGGGGTCTGGGCCCATCGCCCTTAGCACACCTGCACGTTGCGAACGCGGCCGAAAGCAGACCTAGCCTAGTGGCCTTCCAGTCCAATCCGGCGCGCGCCACTCAGTCGCTGACGTCACGAAGGCTTCGGCTGATACCACGACGCCGGGATACCCATAACTACTCCCGCGTAGATGGTTAGTGCGTATAGACCAAATGGCCAGACTTAGATCAAATACCCAGATCTCGTTAAGCGTGTTAAGTATCCGCGAACGCCGACCAGGACCAGGCCCACCTCTCTCCTAGGTGGTCGGAACCTGCCCTGCCGCTCCGCCTCAAAACTCCACTCGCGGGTGCTCCTCAAGCCGACCCGTCTTTAGTAACCACATGTATCATGTATAAAGTATATAGTATATACCCGTGATCAACTCCCGAGTGATCACGGCCCGATAGTATAGCATGGCAGACGGACAAGGATGTAGGGCCATTGATGGAAATACTAGCATCCTATACTAAGCATTAGGATTTCAGGTAAAGGTAACAACAGTTGTAGCAAGGACAGGCTATGCATCAGGATAGGAATAACGGAAAGCAGTAACATGCTACACTACTCTAATGCAAGCAGTATAGAGAAGAGTAGGCGATATCTGGTGATCAAAGGGGTGGCTTGCCTGGTTGCTCTGGCAAGAGAGAGGGGTCGACAACAGCGTAGTCGGTCGGGGCCCCAGCAGCGACGTCGGTCTCGTGGTCTACCGGAGAGAAGAGGGGGAAGAAACAATAAATATTTAAGCAAACAGATGCATAGCGATGCATGACATGTCAAGTTACGGCGTTAGAGGTGCCCCAACACGGTAGTAGGTGATACCGGTGAAGGGGGATAACATCCGGGAAAATATCCCCGGTGTTTCGCGTTTTCGGACCGGTGTAATAGAGGGGGAAAGTTGCGTGTTCGCTCTGCTATGGATGCGTGGCGGATAAACGGGCTGCGTATCCGAATTCGTCTCGTCGTTCTGAGCAACTTTCATGTACAAAGTTTTTCCATCCGAGCTACGGTTTATTTTATATTAATTTTAAAAGATTTAAATCATTTTTTTTTGGATTTATTTATTTAATTTAACCAACATTATCCAGAATAGTGCCCGCTGACATCAGCATGACGTCAGCATGACGTCAGCAGTCAACTGACATGTGGGTCCCGATCGTCATACTCTATTTTAATTAACTAACAGTTAATTAGGTTAATTAGTGATTAGGTTAATCTAATTATAATTAATTAACTTAATCAATTCCTTAATTAATTAATTAATTAATTATTTTTATTATTATTATTATTTTATATTATTTATTTTATTTATTTATTTTTTTAAAATTCTCTTTTTTTTAATTAAAACGTTCTGGTCGTGGGGCCCCATTGTCATAGGGCCACTGGGGTCTATGCGGGCGTGCGGGTTACGGGCTTCACCCGAACGGGCGATGGCCCGAGTGGGGGGGGGGGCGAGCCCGACAGGGGAAAAACGGGGCGAGGCCACCGGGTGCCACCGGCGGACGACCGCGGCGCGGCAGCCATTAAGGGGGCCCCGGCGGAGGCGGCCAGCATGGCAGTGGCAGGCACGGCAGCTTGGGGCGGGGCCGGCAATGGTAGGGATGCGGAGGGAGCCGGGTCACGGCCACGGCGGGCGCAGAGGGGAAGGGGGCCGCGGCCAGCGTCAGGAGGCCGGGGCACGGGCGCCGGTGCGCGGCCAAGGCGCGGCGCGGCAGCGGTGAGCGCGGGGCCGGAGCGCGCGCGGGGTGGAAGCCGCGGCCAAGGGCATGGCCGTGCGGCAGCGGGCGCGGGCGGCGGGGCTGCATCGCCGGTGAGGCGAGGCCGCGCACGCGCGGGCGAAGTGGTAGCCGGGCGCGTGCAAAGGGGGCGGAGGCCGAGCGGGACGGACCCGAGCCATGACCAGCGAGGGGGGGCGCGGCCGCGGCGAGGTGCGGTGACCAGGGGGGTCGGGCGTGGCGGACACGGGACGGAGGGATGGTGCGCTCGGCACAGGAGCTCACCGCGGGATGGTGGGGTCTAGGCAACTGGGCTTGGGGAGGAGGACGGAGACGACGGTTCGACGGGGAGGCAGGCCGGCGAAGGAGGTCCGTCGAGGAGGAGGGCGGCGAGGCGGCGTTCCGGCCGACGGGATCCGGGGCGACGGGGTCGGGCCCCTCCCCGATCCAGATCCAGCCGAGCGGGGGGGGGCGCTGGGAAGGAGGGTTGAGGAGGAGGGAGCTGGGCGGCGGTGGCGATGGTGAACGGCGGCGGGGCGACGGGGATCGACGGCGGCGTCGGGCCGATGGGATCGGGGGGTTCGCCCCGATCCAGATCGGGGGAGGGAGCGAGGGGGGGCAGCGGGGTGGGGCGAGTGGGGGGGGAGTGGGGATCGGGTGGGTTAGGGTTTGCCTGGGGGTGGGGGGATAAGGCAGGGGCGGGGTGGGCTGGCCTGGCGGCCCGTCGGCTTCCTGGGCCGAGGCCTAGATGGCCAGGGGGTTCTCTCCCTCTCTTTTTTTTGTTTTACCTTTTGTCTTTTCTTTTTATTTATTCTTTTCTGTTTTAGTTTAGTCACACTTTATTTTAGTTTTTATAAAATATGACCATAGCTCCTAAAATAAGGTTTCAGAACATCCCTCTACCATAAAAAGTTTGGTGGTCAATTAAACTAGTTTAACATTTGTTTATTATTTAAAATCATTTGAATAATTGTTTTGCTATGGTTTTATTCACTTTAGAGTATTTAATCATTTCATAAAAGTGTGGTTCCTCCACCATAATTGATTATGATTTATTTGCTACAATTTGAATATTTTTGATTTGACTATTGGAAACTTTTAATGTTTGACTTTAATTGAAATTTGAATTTGGCTCGGATCTGAACTAACACGAGATTAGAAACAGTAATTGTGGTGACATGGCATCATTACCAGAGGGTTACTGTAGCTTGATTAACCGGGCATCACAATCCCGATCCCGAGCCCGCCCCCGCCGCCCCTCCGTCGCGGCACCTCCCCGCCACCGTCTCTCCCTCGGTAAGCCCCCCACCCCTCCCCAACCCCCTCTCTCTTTGCTTACTTAGTAGATGATTTTAGTAGTAGTAGATGTTAATTTAGGGTTCATAGAACTAGTTGAATTAATAGAACTAGTTTAGTTTTAGTTGAACTAGTATAGTAAGTAAATTAATAACTAGTTGAACTACTTCATTTTTAGAAAGAACTAGTTTTTTTTCTTTTTATACTAAGTTTATATTTAGTAAGAATGTGACGCCCCCGATTTGACCGTACACTAATCATACACGCAAACATGTACGATCAAGATCAGGGACTCACGGGAAGATATCACAACACAACTCTACAAATAAAAATAAGTCATACAAGCATCATATTACAAGCCAGGGGCCTCGAGGGCTCGAATACAAGAGCTCGATCATAGACAAGTCAGCGGAAGCAACAAAATCTGAGTGGGCAAGGTATTGGGTCTAGGTAGAGTGGCAATCTCAAAGGATCAACCACTACTAGGGAAAACCTTATACATAGAGTCTTAGCAGCAGCGCGGTATAAAAACAGACGCTACTGCTAATTAGCAGCAACGAGCTTTAGAAAAGAGCGCTGCTAATGACTGAGTAGCAGTAGCGCTCTAGGTGAAAAAAGCGCTACTACTATAATTGCCACGGTGTTGCCTCCAGGATAGATATAGTAGTAGCGCCCTTCCCGTGGACGCGCTACTGCTAAAGAACATAGTAGCAGCAACTAATTAAGTATAGTCCCATACTGCTAAGCGAACAAGGTGTTTACCACCTTAAATATGTTGCTTCTCAACCTATCTCGAGCACTTGGTCTTCATTGAACTATATGTGTATGATTTGTGGTTGCAATATGAATCCTCGCCTGTACCTATACAGGTACAGTGAGGATTCATGTTGACTATTTAGATTATACACAAAAAGATCAATGATGACCAATGTATATTTTTGATGTTTTTACTAAACAAAAGAAATAACTGCTTCCATTAGCAGTAGCAGTTTTTCCCAAAACGCGTTGTAGATAAGTTAGCTATAGCGCGTTTTCTGTACGTGCGCTACTGCTAGTTCGAGTTAACCAGCCCCCGCATCAAAATTTCGCTAAGTCCTCCTCCCCCCCCACTGGCCTGTTCCCCTACTCCCTGTCGTCGTCGCCCGAGCCCGAGCGCGCCTGCGCCCTCACCGTCGCCGCAGCCGCCCGCCCTCAACCTCACCGCCGCCGCTCTCGACCACACTGTCGCCACCCTCGACCTCACCGCCGCCGCCCTCGACCGAGCCCGCCGCCCAGGACCGCCGCCCTCCCGATCCCAAGCCCGCCCCTGCCGCCCCTCCGTCGCCGAGCACCTCCCCGCCACCGTCTCTCCCTCGGTAAGCCCCCCACCCCTCCCCAACCCCCTCTCTCTTTGCTTACTTAGTAGATGATTTTAGTAGTAGTAGATGTTAATTTAGGGTTCATAGAACTAGTTGAATTAATAGAACTAGTTTAGTTTTAGTTGAACTAGTATAGTAAGTAAATTAATAACTAGTTGAACTACTTCATTTTTAGAAAGAACTAGTTTTTTTTTCTTTTTATACTAAGTTTATATTTAGTAAGAACTAGTTGAATTAATAGAACTAGTTGAACATGCCATATTTGGTGTTATTTTTTAGTTTAAGCAATTATTTCATGTTTTGGTTACACCTCCGAGTGGCCTATGTTTTGCCGAAGTGTTGATTAATTTCCGTTCCGGCAAATTTCAGGCGCTCGATATGTCCTTTTTTAGCAAAGGTCATGCCGGATTTTTCCGTGAATTCTGGCATGACTTGTGCTAGAATATGTGGGAAATATCGAGTGGCCTGGATTTTCTTTGAAAAATAATGATCTAATTTAGGTTTTTTAGTACATATATTTAATTGTACAAGTTTAATCTTTGAATTATGAACGTAGGAAATGTCGTACTCGGACGATGACAGTCTCCTGGGGTAGTGCAGCTGGTGCCACGGCGATCGAGGTATGTGTGACAGGTTCGTTGAGCTGGACGAAGATCGGCGCTTCAGCATTAAGCTCGAGGAGACCTTCGATGTTGAAATGGTACGCAACAACGACAAGTGTTTTTTTTCATAATTAAGCATGACTTCAACTATTTCAACGTCTAATTTTCATCTTTTACAATTCGACTAGCTTATCCCATGCCATGCAAGACGCTATGTCTTGGAGAGGATGGGTTTTGAAGACCATGAAAATTTTCAAACAAAGAAAATACACCTAAGGACCCATCATGATATCGATTTTGAAGTAAATCTGTATAATTCTTAGAGCATAACCCATTTTGGTTGTCAAAATTGGGAAGCACTTTGCAAAATGTATGGTTTTTATGAGGGTATGATTGTCACCATGGATCTTGGTCATCCTGACATCGAGCAAGACAATGTGGACATTTGGGTCCTTGTTGATACGCTTCCAATTCTACCGCAATCTAAGTTTCTCAAAAATAGTTATTAACTAATTTATATTGTTTATTTCAAAATAGTTGACAGCTTATTTCCATTGACAGCTTATTTTGAATCTTCAAAGAATGTGCAGAAGATGGTAGAAAAAACCCACTACACTGATGGCTCCGAATTAACTTATAAGGTGAAAAATCATCTGATTGCTTATTGTACTTTTTTGAGAATTACAATACCTATTATCGAACTCCTCCAAATTATGGTGAATACGTGCCACTAGTGCACGTGTTGAACCACGATAACTTCTATGGAGATACCCTGGTAAGATATTTTACTATTACGACATCCGTGCATCTTTTGCATACTTCTAAAACTAGTACATCATTGCTAACTACGAAGTTATTACTATGTTTTTCAACAGAAAATCCCGATGGATTGTGTGCCTCATCTGATGTATTACAATGGTCGCCTTGAAGTTCTGAACCTACAGCCAGGTCATCCTACGGATCTCACCTGTGCATATCGAATTTCTGAAACCGGTGAACACATGCTAATCAAAGAGTGGAAAAAATGTTTGGACATTCGTAAGGAGGTTCTTGGAAGCAACATTAAGCGAAAGGCAAGAATTGGAGACAGGATAATCTGCATTCTCCATAATGGAGAGCGAGGGGCTATCTTGTTTTTTGCTATTTTACCTTAGAGAATATAGTAGGTCCTAAGAGAATGTAGTAGGTCCTATGAGGTACAATATGTTTATTATGTGATACAATGTGTTAGAGTTGAAGATGTCAGGAGTACTTGTGATTATGACTAGTGACCAATGATATGATGATGATGATGATGATGATGATGATGATAAGTTGTTAATGATATGATGATGATGATGATGATGATATTTATTATATCATTGGGTGAGAGAACCGCGGATTAGTTTCAAGTGGATGTCCGTCCACTTGAAACTAGTCCACACGGTTCTTTCACCCCGTGATGTAATAACTCATTATGATGTAAAAACAATTTGTAAATTCCTGTTGTATGAAAATTTGTGTAAAGGTGTACGAATACAACATGAAATAAAAAAGAAATAAAATACGAAATAATAGTAGCAGCGCTGGCAGAGAGAAGCGCTATACTAATTACCAGCAGCGCTCCTCCTGGAACTCGCTGCTACTAAGTCGATTTAGCCATAGCGTGGGTGGAGGCACGCTACTGCTATTCGTTAGCTGTAGCGCCTTATCAGTAGCGCACCACCCCGCGCTACTGATAGGTCTAAAACCCGCACTGCTGCTAGCCTTTTCCCTAGTAGTGAACACATGGATAAAGTCATGCTTGTTGAATCCCTTGGTTTCAACTTAATGTCTGTCTCAATGCTTTGTGACTTAAACATGATTGTGATGTTTGGAAAATATCGTTGCCTTGTACTAATGGAATCTGACAAGTCTCTAGTGTTTGAAGGGTATCGAAAAGATGATTTGTATGTTGTAGATTTCTCAGCAGGGCCACAACTTGCAGTATGTCTTCTAGCAAAAGCTTATGAATGCTGGCTCTAGCATCAAAGGCTAGGGCATGCTGGCATGAGGAACCTCCACACCCTTGCAAGGAAGAAGCATGTCATAGGCATCGAGGGCGTCAAGTTCAAGAAGGATCACTTATGCGGTGCTTGTGAAGCAGGAAAGATGACGAGGGCCAAGCATCCCTCGAAGACAATTATGACAACAACTCAACCCTTCGAACTGCTACACATGGATCTTTTCGGTCCCACTCATTACTCAACTCTTACTACTACTGCTTGTCTCTATGGCTTTGTCATTGTTGATGATTATTCAAGATATACTTGGGTGCATATAATCCTTTACAAGGCTGAAGTGCAGGATGTCTTCAGACGCTTCGCCAATCGAGCAATGAACAACTATGGCGCCAAGATAAAGCACATCAGAAGTGACAATGGCACTGAATTCAAGAACACTAGCCTTGATACATATCTTGATACCTTGGGCATCACACACGAATTCTCAGCTCCGTACACGCCACAGCAGAATGGCGTCGTCGAACGCAAGAACAGAACACTTATTAAGATGGCTCGGACGATGCTTGATGAATACAAGACTCCAAGAAAATTCTGGCCTGAAGCCATTGACACTGCATGCCATATCATCAACCGTGTTTATCTTCACAAGCTTCTGAACAAGACATCCTATGAGCTCCTTACTGGCAAGAAGCCAAATGTCAGTTACTTCAGAGTATTTGGCGCCAAGTGCTGGATCAAGGATCCACATCACACTTCAAAATTTGCACCAAAAGCACATGAGGGTTTTATGCTTGGATATGGAAAGGATTCGCACTCCTACAGAGTCTTCAATCTCTTTCATTACAAAGTGGTTGAAACAGTGGATGTGCGGTTCGATGAAACTAACGGGCACAAAGAGAGCACTTGCCAAATGTGCTAGATGAAGTTCCATCCAGTGAATCAATCAAACTTATGGGAACTGGAGAAATCATACCTTCTAAAGCTCAACCCGAAGAAGAACTTATCATCTCCGCACCTGATCAACCTGAAGATAATGCTCAGCCTGAAGACAATCCCTCTAACAATGACAATGATCAGCAAGAGCAAAATCTTCGTCCTGTACATCCTCGTGTTGCAAATGAAGTGCAGATTGAGAGAATAATCGATAGCATCAATGCACCAGGTCCACTCACTCGTTCAAGGGCAACTCAGCTAGCAAATTTCTGTGGGCACTTCGTATTCGTCTCAATAACAGAACCCAAGAAAGTTGAAGAAGCCTTCATGGAACCTGAATGGATTCAAGCTATGCAAGAAGAGCTTCAACAGTTTGAGTTGAATAATGTATGGGAACTGGTTAAGTGTCCTGATCCTCGGAAGCACAATATAATAGGCACCAAATGGATATATCGCAACAAGCAAGATGAGCATGGTCAATTGTCAGAAACAAAGCTCGTCTCGTTGCTCAAGATACAACTCAAGTTGAAGGAATTGACTTCGATGAAACATTTTCTCCTGTGGCTAGACTTGAAGCATACGCATACTGCTGGCCTATGCAAATCATCACAACATACTATCATCAATGGATGTGAAGAACTTCCTCAATGGAAGGATTGAAGAAGAAGTGTATGTTGCAACCGCCTGGCTTTGAATCCAAACATTCCTGACATGGGTACAAGCTCAACCAGCACTGTATGCCTCAAACAAGCCCCTCGGCTTGGTATGACACACTCAAAGACTTCCTGAAGAGCAAAGGCTTCAAATCTGGTTCCCTCGACCCCACTCTCTTCACGAAGACATATGATGGTGAACTGTTTGTGTGCCAAATATATGTGGATGACATTATCTTCGGCTGCACCAATCAGAAATACAGTGAAGAGTTTGGATATATGATGCAAGAGCAATATCAGATGTCCATGATGGGTGAGCTGAAGTTCTTCCTTGGTCTTCAAATACGTCAGCAACGCAACGACATCTTTATATCTCAAGAGAAGTATCTCAAAGATTGCCTGAAGAAGTTTGGTATGCAAGACTGCAAAGGCTTCACGACGCCAATGCCAGCCAAACATCATCTGGGTCCCGACGACAATGGTAAAGAGTTCGATCAAAAGGTATACCGCTCCATGATTGGTTCTTTACTTTATCTATGTGCATCTAGGCCAGATATTATGCTTAGTGTTTGCATGTGTGCTCGATTCCAAGCGGCACCAAAGGAATCGCATCACTTAGCTGTGAAGCGAATTCTTCGATATTTGGCTTACACCCCAACTCTAGGATTATGGTATCCAAAGGGCTCAGAGTTTGATCTGGTTGATTCTCGGATGCTGATTATGCTGGTGACAAGGTGGATCGCAAGTCTACATCAGGCACATGTCATTTTCTGGGAGGATCACTTGTATGTTGGTCTTCAAAGAAGCAGAACTGTGTATCTCTCTCCACTGCTGAATCTGAATACATTGCTGCTGGATCTTGCTGCGCTCAGCTTCTGTGGATGAAGCAACACTCAAAGACTATGGCATTCATTGAAGCAAGTGCCACTCTACGCGAAAACGAAAGCGCCATCAAGATTGCCAACAACCCAGTTCAGCACTCGAAGACAAAGCACATTGAAATTCGTCATCACTTCAGAGATCATGTTGTGAAGGAAGATATTGATATCATACACGTCAACACTGAAGAGCAATTGCAGATATCTTCACCAAGCCCTTGGATGAGAAGAGATTTTGCAAGTTACGGTGTGAGCTAAATATCTTGGAATCCTCAAATGTCCTGTGATCAGGCACACATCCTAACACTTATGCATTTGATGACTTAATGTGCAACACACGAAGTAAAGTATATCTTCAATCAATGAAGACATACATTCTAAGTGTGAATACATTAATGTGGAATTTGACTTCGGAGCGCCACGATAATTGTGCGCCCGTGTCTGGGTCTAATACTTCCTATACGGTGGGTAACGCCACCACAAAATTCGTCTGTTTGAAGTGTTTTACCCATGGTGTTACATTTGCTGTGTCTTCACATTTGGTTTGGCTTCAATCTCAACATGTCTTCATGATTATCTTCATTATGTTGATCGTATATATATACTAGTGTTCTGTCCTCTACAGCATTCACTTATAGCTATGTCTTCTTGTTGAATCTTTTGAACTAAGTGAATGTGATCGGACCCTAACCTCTCTATGCTTTCTATCTCAAACTCTATCTCTCCAAATCATATGCATTGTATTGAAACTGTCGAATGTGTTATCTGTGTCCTTGTTAGCAGAAGATACAGAGACAAACATTAAGTCCATTTTCAATGCTAATTCCTTCACCTGAAACCCGGAGAAGTGGGAACGACCACCCGACAATCCAGGCGTGCGTGGGAATGTGGAACAACCTCCGATATGTTGCATGATGGCCACGTGTTCTTCAGATGTGAATCGCCAGGGGCACCTGTGGAATAACGCTGTGCCGTCCTTGTCCTTATAAATACACACCTCACCACAGTCATTATCCTTTCTTCCACTCTCGCACGAACCCTAGCGCCACCGCTAGCCCTCGACGATGCCGGTGACGAAGCGCTTAGCTGCCGCGACCTCTCCGATGCCGTCTTCACGCTGGCCGCGGACATCGTCTTCTCCGCCATCGCCGTAGGTGTCCTCCGTCGCCAAGTTAGGGAACGGACGATCGAACTGCTCGGCCTCCTCTTCCACTCCGTCTAGCAGTTCCTTGTGTGGTAAATAAAACTTGCTTTTTACGGCCCTTTGATCCTATAGATTCGTCACTTTCTACCACAAGCAGTTTCTGTTCACACAAGTTGGATCCACTTCATACTGCATCTCATATTATGCCTAGTATGTTCACTTATGCTTCACAAAGTAGTAAGATTCCTCACTTGTACTGATCTGTGGATTCGTACAAATCTGGAACCAACTCCTTATCTATGAGTGAATGTCTTCGCACAATGAGGTCAATGTCTTCTAAACTGATTTATCTTCAAAATCTTCTGAGAATGCATATGACCTCTTCCCCTTCCCTCACACCTTAATGCTGTCACAGGTACATGTCCGTGGGAGAATCCCTTGGTTCTCATAGTCTGCATTCATTTGAAGAATTCTTACAGCATCATATAAATTCTCCCGAAGCCAGTTCCTATTTGTCCAGCAAGCGAAAGCCCATGAAGCCTTTGAACGTATTGAAGCCATTCAGTTTAAAGTTCATGGCTGCAGAGAAATCAGCAAGGAAGGGTGGCAGAAAGCGTCGAGGTGAAACATCAAGAGATCTGCCCGATGACCTCTCAGAACTGTACAAGCCAGATCCAGAAGAGGATTACAATCAGCGCAAGACACAAATCCAATGGATTCGACGATATTGGGCAGAACAGTGGTTCAAGTACAGGTTTGTGACAAAGGAATATGCTGAGAAGAATGCCATCAAGCGACCATGGGGAGACATCCTATACAGAAATCTTCAACCCAAGTCCAGAGATGAAGCCATTGAACAAGGCTTCTATCCCTGCATGGTCCGTGGACCACAGCCTGCGGATGCTGACACATCGTCACTGCTATGGTGTCGTGACGACAATCTGTTCAAGCGCAACTTCCAGTTTGCCCAGAATTCGGCGAAGCAGAATAAGAAGTGATTGGGACTAGACTTCAACCCTGGTCCCTCTGCTCCCCGTGCCGATGGCACCCACAAAGCTGAACCCAATCTTGTTGGGCCCTTCTACAACCTGGATGGCCTCATCACTCACATCTCAGTTCAAGGTGCCAAAGTGGACCATTCTGATGATGATGCTGATACTGATGAAGCCCCAGCTCCTACTCCAAAGCCGTAGAAGCCAAAGCAGCCTAAAGCTTCAAAGCCTGCCTCAGCACCAAAAATCTCACGGGCGAAGCCACTGGCTACTGCACCTCCTGAAGACAGTGTGCAGTCTGAAGATCCGTCATGTATCTCCAAGCCCCCGAGAGTCAAGATGCCTCTGCCACACACCAGCCAAGAACTGACTACTGCTGCTATTCTGCGCAACGATACCATTGATCTATCCAGCGATGAAGATCTTGCAGATGACGCTCTTGAGCAACTGATCAAGAGCATAGAAGAAGCAGAAATCTTCAACAATTTGGCTCCCTTTGACGTGGCAATCATCCACGACTTCATCGATGAGTGGTTTGACACGCCCAACCTCAGCTTTGAAGATCTGCAACTTCCCATTGGCCTCAGTGTCGCCTTCCATGGCGACATTGCTTCAGAGCTAGCTCTAGCTCAGCGCATCGTCGAACTAAAGCAAAAGATTGACTTTGAGAAAGCTCAGTTCAAGAAGCATATGGCCAAGCTCAGCGTGCAAGAGGTTAAGAACTTCAAGATCATGCTGCACGAGCTTAAAGAAGCCTTTCTCAAGAAGAGTGAAGAAGCTCAAGGTTCTCGTGAGCGCATGAAGAGCCTGGCTGACAAGTGTGTGCAAGCCTACAATGAGGCCGAGAAGCGCAAGGCCCTTGGGCGTCCTGGCATCGACCCCAGGATGGCTGCAAAGAAGAAGAAGAAGAAGAAGCCCGCTATGGCCGAACCCAACGCACCAAGGCAGGAAGCACATCCCACATTGTCTTCCCAACCAGCATGACTGGCTTGAAGCCAAAAGCCAGGTCTATCGCTTCAGAACTGAAGAAGACGAGGACTGCTGAGGCTGAAGCCAGAAAGAGGAAACATCCTGAAGCCTCTGCTGCTGCTCCCTCTAAGAAGAAGCGCAAGACCAAGAAGGATCGGGCTGCTCCCACAGAGCCCTTAATTGTTGAACCTATCTCCATGGTTCGCCCTGCCGCTGAACATCAAGAGCGCCAACTGACTGTCCATGAGCCTGCTTTCACAGAGGCTCATGAAGCTGAAGACATTCCAGCAGCTGATCCCACCACAGCTGAAGACATTGGTCACCATGACCATGTTGAAGATGATGTAGTTCTTCCTTAGATCGAGCACCAACATGTATCATCGCATGTGCTTACGCACAGCGAACTCATCAGCATTGGTCGTCCTCTGACGCCAATTGCTCAGGATGCATCATGGGCTGATCACCCACAACAACGAGTCACACCACCTCGGCAAGAAGAAGAAGAAGATGACTTTGAGACCCAGCCAACTCCATCTCCAAAGGCGTCGCCAGCGTTACGCAGGCTTCGCAAAGGACCAAGGTCTCAAGTCACCGAGTCCGAGGCTAAAACTGCTGAAGACATTTCGGCTGCATCAGCCGATGACACCCAAGAAGAAGAACATGTCCCTACTCCTCCAACTACTGAAGAAGCTGTTCTCGAGGAGAAAGTGTCTGTGCCCGACCCTCCAGCTCATCAAGTGGAGGTAGAAAATCTTGAGGCTGCCACCACCAACACCAATGAAGCCACTGACGCTGTCATGGCTGAAGCAAATGTGGAGCCTACACCAACCCAAGAGCCAGAAGTCAGCGAAGCCAATGATGCTACTGCTTCTGTTCCTGCGCCTGCTGCTTGTCCTCAGTTTGACTATCATATTGAGCATAGGCCTCAGGTACAGAAGCCAATGCCAAGGTTGCCCAGGTTTCCAGGTCCTGCATCAGCACCTGGATCCTTCAATGTCAACGGCTTCAAAGTAGACAACACCTTCGTCAATAGCTCCAAGAACCCCTACTCAAGGGAAGGAATATCTTCTGATCGGTTCTGGAGCTATCCGCAGCGAAACTATTACTCCTGCATTCTGTACAATCAAGGTCGCATCTTCCCACATATGTGTCTTGACACCGAAGCAATAGCTGGTCTGCCCTGTTTGGAAGAAGCTCTGGATTGCTTCAAAGTGGTTGGATTGTTGCCTTTCGTCACCGACCAAGAGCACTGGAACGAAGAGTTGCTTCTCCAATTTTATGCCACACTTCACATACATGGTTACAACAGAGATCCGAAGACTTGGGTCCTTGAGTGGATGACAGGAAATGTTCATCACGAAGCCAAAGCCTTTGATATCATTGAGCTCACTGGTCTGCCCACTCCTGGAGATCTCTATGAACCTGGCTGTCAGCTTCACAGTGAAGCTATGGAGAGCATCTTTCAGAAGCCTGAACCAAACATGAGTCAGATCCTCAGTATGATGAAGCCTTTGCCACAAGACGCTGCATATCCTAAGGAGTTCTTTGTTGAAGACCTGAAGTAGCTGCCAAGGACTTTCTATCACATTATACGGCGAACTCTCTGGCCATCAAAGGACATTCTCCACATGCAAAGCTGGAAGGTGCAATGGAGACTTTGGTCTTCTATATTCTTCATGGAAAATGCTTCAATGCACAAGACTTCTTCATCCGCCAACTTGCTGCATCCGGATCTGATCTTTTTGTCTTGAAGTTCTACGCTCCATGGATAATGCGGCTGATTAAACTCCACTCAGCTCTCTCATATCAGCCATCTGCTCGCAATCATCGGATCTTTCTGCCTGATGTGGATATGTCCGTTGAAGCCATTTATCCAGAGCCTGCCAAGGAACCTCTTAGTCTTCAGAATGCGGAGCATCAAAGTTTCACTCAGAACATTGAAGGAGTTAAAGCAGTCACTCGTGTTTATCCTCTGGCTGGTACTACACGTGCACCTCATCGTGCCCTTACTGAAGCCACTGAGAGCACTATTGCCCAACGACCCAAGAAGCGATCTTGTGTTCTCAATGACCGAGAGCTTCTGGTTGCTCTTCATCAGAAACAGGATAGGCATCATGACTGGCCGAAGCGCCAAATGCACAGCCTCTTGGTGGATGTCAACCGCATTCGCAATCTTGCCACCAAGAATGCCTTTGTTGCCCATGAAACCTGTCGGCATACATGGAAAGGGCTGACGCTTATGTGTTCTGAGGATGATCTGCAAGAGGATGGCTTCTCTGAACGTTTCAAGTTTGACTCCACACCTCCCCGAAGGACTGTGCTGCGACGAACTCCATCTCTTGAAGACTCTGAGTTCTCTTCCTCTGCGGCAACTGTGAATGCCAGAGTGATCGAGGATGAAGATTATTCCACTTCACCGTCCCCTACTTCTGCACGCCTCGACACTGCTCCAAGTTCTTCTGCACCGCCAAACACCACCGACGACCTTGCTGCTTCACCTACTCTTCATGGGAACGAGTAGATGCTCTATGTCTTCAAACCTTTTTGGTCCTCACTGACAAAAGGGGGAGAAGCATATGAGTTTGATAGTCTTCAAGCGGGTCCATATGGGCGGTTACTTTATGTTTTGCCTAGTGTTTACAACTCTCGTTTTGATACATTTGGTTCTTTGAGTTGTAACACTTAAACTCGATGGTCGTCTGCTACTTATTTGCTATTTTGATGCGATGATAAATTCCGCATGTGCGACGATAAATTCCGCACTTAGATCATTTTGCAGACGTCCATTTTTCATTATGCATGTCATTATCTTCACATACCTTTTCATGCATGATGAATTGTCATCATAAGTTGAAGAGGATCTCCACAAGTACAACCTGCCATGTGCATTTGCATTCCAAAAGCAAATTACTTATATGCACATCTTCAGGGGGAGCCCTTGCAACTTATGAAGACAATTCCTTATCCTTTACAATTTCACATATTATATTCCCCGTTGAAAACTTCAACTAGTTTGTCATCAATCACCAAAAAGGGGGAGATTGTAAGTGCATCTAGTGCCACCCCTAGTTGGTTTTGGAGTATTGACGACAAACCTAGTTGAGGGACTAATGTGTTTGTGAGAATTGCAGGATAACACAGGTAGAAGTCCCTCATTGATTCGGTTTTCCTACCAGAGATGACCCCTAAAAATGTATGAAGACATTGAAGTCAAAGGTGGTATGAAGACATTTCACTGAAGACTATGACAAGAGAAGACATCGCATGAAGATGAGCTCGAAGACTTAGATCTTTCGTAGTTCTTTCTTCTTTGTTGAGTCATAGGAACCACCGTACTGTTAAGTGGGGTCCAAGAGAAACCAGTCAGAATGATGAAGTGATGCTTAACCAAAATCCTATGTCTTCGAGTGAAGACTATGAGAGCGAATCTTTCAGAGTTGGACAAGTCAGCTTTGCTTGTAGCCCAAGTAAAGTTGCCTGTGTGTTTGAAATCTGACCGTTGGAACACGTGTCAGTTCCTTAGTGACCCAGGGTCATTTCGGACAAATCAGGTCGGGTTGCCTAGTGGCTATAAATAGCCCACCCCCTACAACCATAAAGGTTGGCTGCTCAGAGTTAAAGTCGGCTTTTGTCGTTTGAGAGCAACCCACCTCGAAGCCTTTGAGAGAGAATTCCTTGAGAGGATAAAGCCCTAACCACCCAGAGCCAAAGAGTGTTAGGCATCACTTAAGTCTTCTTGTCTGTGTGATCTGAAGACTTATTACACTGAGGACTGTGAATCCTCCAGCCGGTTAGGCGTCGCGTTCTGAGCATCCAAGAGTCATTGTGGATCGCCGGTGAACGAAGTCTGTGAAGGTTTGGAAGTCTACCTTGAAGACTTACCAGAGTGATTGGGCGAGGACTGGGTGTCCTTAGCTCAAGGGAATAAGGTGAAGACGAGGTCTTCTGAGTTGAATCTCAGCCTCCCTAACCAGACGTACAGTTGTCACAGCAACTGGAACTGTCCAACAAATCATTGTCTTCAACGAGTCACTGGTTTCATCCTTCCCTTCCCTTTACTTACTGTTGGTTCTTGTGAAGTAATTGTACGATAGCATCACCATTCGACTTCACTAAGTGATTACATGTACTGATTGGCTTCTCAACATCTTCCTACCTGATCCTTACTGCCTAGCTGCTATTTGTCATTGTGCTTTCACTTCATTAAATACATGACTATGGTTTTCCTAGTGTAGTCTACCTTCCGCTGCATGATAATAGGTTTGTTTCTATCATTTGTCTTCGAAACTCACATGTTTTGAAGACTTTCATAAAAATCGCCTATTCACCCCCCCCCCTCTAGTCGATCACTAGCACTTTCAAATCTCATAAATTTGAAGTTAATATCTCTCAATCGTAAAAATAACATGCATCGGGTTGTCAATTGATTTCCGGATGCATCCACTATCAATCTCACGAAATGCAGGTTAATATCTTGCAAAAAGCAGGCATTTCATAATGTTAGCAAATAAAGTTTTCAAAACACTATATATACAACCACAAAATCATAAGAGAATGAGCGTATACAATCTACAAGGTAATGTAGCAATTTAGAGGTTGGTTACTTACTTCAGTAATAAAACAGGTTCAAGGTAGTAACAAGGATTCTTCTAATGCATTAATAAACAAATGTTCTGCACTGAAGACAAGATAAACAATTCCCAAAGTGCATCAGAGCATCACAGAACATTACTGGCAAGATAAATGCACGACGATACACTCGACTCATTTAATTTATATAATTAAATTATCAATAAATTAGTCACCAAACTGCTAGATGAACCGGAACAGAGCCAACATATATCATCCTAGACAAACGCAGTATCAACCATTTACCTTGGTACTTTAGGGACCGATAGGAGGATGCATGTAGAAGCGCTTCTTGCCTGCGAATCCACAGTCAAATAGAGAAATTGGAACCCATTCCCATCACCAACTGATAAAGAAAGCACGTAAGAAAATTGATATCGGGCCAACTTGGATCTTCGATGATTGTCCTCCGGTATGGAGAATTTAGGAGGGTGGGTGCAGGGAGTGGCCTTGTGGATGATGGATGGAGGCGCGGAGGGATGTGGTCGCCGGAAGGTCGAAAGCGGAGAGGGTCGGGCATGTTAGGCGGAGCCGGTGGTGCGCGACAACCAGAGGCGGCCCAATCTTGGGCGGCGAACCGATGATAGCCTCGGCCCATCTCTCGACGCGGCGAAGATAGAGAGGGCGGCGCTGCCGGTGCTCGAGGCCGCCGCTCGGCACCATCTACATCGAGGGGAAAGAGAGGCGAGAAAGCGATGATGCTGGGCTAGGGATTACAGAGGAGGGTGGGGGAGTGCGATTTGAATGGATGGTTCTGCCTACCGTTTTCTTGTACGTGGCGGTGGAGACAGCGGTGTCCAGCCATGCAGGCGAGGCATGGGTCGAGACGGGCACACAGCGAGGCGCAGTAGTAGAGGCGGGGGCGATTTTTTGCTACTGAGATGCAGGGTGTGGGATTGGTCATTCATGTTCTCTTTTCCTTTTTAACGGGAGATGCGTGCGAGTTTTTCACAAGGGGAGAGATGCAACCGCGTACAGATTCCATAATAAATTAATTAGGTTCATAACGGGATTTGTTTACAATGCGTTAAGATTTACGTGTTAGTTTTCTTAATAAAGAAATGCACGGATGTAGAGATCGATTGATTCGGGTAAGGAAAGATAGATTCGTGATCTTTTGTACGTTAGGAAATTACTGGTTTGCAAGGAAAGAGTTGAGAGAAAAAGAACCAATGCGACCACGTACAGATTCCATAATAAATTAATTAGGTCCATAACGGGATTTGTTTACAATGCGTTAAGATTTATGTGTTAGTTTTCTTAATAAAGAAATGCACTGATGTAGGGAGCGATTGATTCGGGTAAGGAAAGATAGATTCGTGATCTTTTGTATGTTAGGAAATTACTGGTTTGCAAGGAAAGAGTGGAGAGAAAAAGAACAAGTACGAGGGGGTGGTGGGAGGTGGGACGAAGAAAAACCAAACGAAATTGGGAGGTGGGAGGGGGGCGAGTAAAAAACTGATGAAAAAAACCAACGAAATTAGGAGGTGGGAGGGAGGACGAAAAAACCAGGAGAGGTGGGACGAAAATAAACCCGGAACGGAGACTACCAACTCAGACATTAGGAGTAGAGATTAGCATTTGTCAACAACTTTAAAAAAGGGAAAATTGTTTCAAACATTTGCGTATTTTTGAAAAAACACAAACATTTCTATAAACCATCGAGCATTTTTTGAAAAATGTGAACCTAATTTGTTAATTTTGAACATTTTTTGAAAACCCCAAACAATTTTTGGAAAACGTAGACTTTTTAAAACTCCAAACACTTTTTGAAACAAAATAATAATAATATTTTGAAAAAACAAAAAAGGAAAAAAAGGAAAGGAAAGCTAGTGAATAAAAAGCAAAAAAGCAAAAAACAAGGAAAATCAAAGAAGAAAAAACAAAAACGGATCCTAGCTACTTGGGCTGACCCATCTGCAATTTGCTTGCTTCTCGTCTTGTGAGAAACAACATCATTTTGCCGTAATGAGTGGAGAATAGGAGATTCGAGGGGTGGGCTTGCAACCGAGACGACAACAACATCTATGGGCCCATTTGCGAGTTGATGGTCTTGTAATGGGATTGGAAAGGAGTACATGGGAAGTTGTGAGTCGAGGCGTGTGCTTGCAACTGGGAAGACAACAACATCTATGGGCCCAATTGCGAGTCGAGGGATGGACTTGCAAGTGAGAAAATACTTACTATGGGCCCAATTGTGAGTCGAGTGGAACTAGCAACTGGGACAAGGACAAGTACAAGCCCAGTTGCAAGCTGATGGGGAACTTGCAACTCGAATAAGGACAAGTACGGGCCCAGTTGCGAGTTGAGTATGGACTTGCAACTGGGATAATAAAACGTCGGGCTGCAGTTGTGAGTTGAGGGTAGGATTCCAACTGGGACAAAAAGGTCGGATCCTAGTTACGAGTCGTGGTTGGACTTGCAATTGGGACAAAAAAGTCAGGACCCAGTTGCGAGTTGAAAATGGACTTGCAACCGGGACAAAAAGAAGGTCCAACCCCAGTTGCGAGTCGGGGGGGGGAGGGGGTTTGGAACTGAGACAAAAAAATGATTGGGCCCCGGTTGCAGTCGAGTGTGGACTTGCAACTGGAACAAAGGTCAGGCCCCTGTTGCGAGTCGAGGGTGGACTTGCAACTGGGACAAAAAATATCGAGGCCCAGTTGCGAGTTAAGGGCGGATTTGCAACTCGGGCAAAAAAAAGTTGCGCCCAGTTGCGAGTCGAGGGTGGACTTGCAAGTAGGACAAAAAAGTGTTGGGCCCGAGTTGCGAGTCGAGTGTGGACTTGCAACTAGAAAAAAGGTCGGGTCCTAGTTCCGAGTCGAGGGTGGACTTGTAACTAGGACAAAAAAGGGCGAGGCCCAGTTGTGAGTTAAGGGTGGACTTGCAACTGGAACAAAAAAATGGTGCGCCTAGTTGCGAGTCGAGGGTAGACTTGCAATTAGGACAACAAAAGTGTTGGGTCCGAGTTGTGAGTCGAGGGTGGACTCGCAATTGAGGCAAAAAAAGTTTCGGCATTAGTTGCGAGTCAAGGGTGGACTTGCAAGTGGGACAAAAAAGGTTGGACTCATTTGCGAGTCGATGGTAGACTTGCAACTAGGACAAAAATGTCGACCCTAGTTGTGAGTCGAGATTGGACTATTATCTGGAGGGAAAAGGTCGGGTCCTAGTTCCGAGTCAAGGGTGGACTTGTAACTAGGACAAAAAAAGGTCAAGGCCCAGTTGTGAGTTAAGGGTGGATTTGCAACTGGGACAAAAAATGTTGCGCCTAGTTGCGAGTCGAGGATAGACTTGCAATTAGGACAAAAAAAGTGATGGACCCAAGTTGCGAGTCGAGGGTGGACTCGTAATTGAGGCAAAAAAAGTTTCGGCCTTAGTTACGAGTCAATGGTGGACTTGCAAGTGGGTCAAAAAAGGTTGAACCCAATTGCGAGTCCGTGGTAGACTTGTAACTAGGAAAAAAATGATGACCCTAGTTGTGAGTCGATATTGGACTATTATCTGGAGGGAAAAAGTCGGGTCCTAGTTAGCAGTCGATGATGGACTTGCAATTGGAACAAAAAAAATCGGCCCCAGTTGCTATTCAAGGGTGGGCTTGCAATTGGGACTAAAAATTATCGAGCTAGGGTTGGGAGTAAAGAGTGAACTTGCAACGACAAAAAAGGTTGGGTCCAGTTGCAAGTCAAGGGTGAACTTGTAACTGGGACAAAATAAAATTTGGGCCTCAGTTCTGAATCAAGGGTGGACTTGCAGCTAGAACAAAAAAAATTAGACCCTAGTTGCGAGTCAAGGATGGACTTGCAACTGACAAGAAAATGTCGGGGCTTAGATGCGAGTAAAGGGTGAGATTGTGACTGGGACAAAAGAAGATCAGACCCTAGTTACAAGTTGAGAGTGGAATTGCAATTGAAAAGATAGCCCATGTTTAGTGATGGATAGCCAACTAATAGCGATGGAATTTTTTTAATGAAATAAAAAAAAGATAAAAGTAAAATAAAAAAGTTGATGAATTTAGAAACTTTACAAATTTCAAGCAAATAAATGAAAAAGGAAGAAAAGGGAAAAAGAAACAAAATAAAATAAAAAAATTTACTTTTGGCCGCAGCCCGCGTTGAGGCGGCGCACAAGGGTTATGGAAAAAGAAATAACAGCCTAAATGCCATGACGGGCCCCCCTCGCGCGAGCTAGCGGCGTGTACATGAACAAAACCAAACGACAAAAAAGGACCAAAGAATGTAAATCTTGATGCTTAAATCATGTGGTTAGAAATTTAGATATGAGGTAACCCTTTCACGTCTAGATGTGAAAATAGTAAATCTATTACATCTAGAAACAACGCAGCGATATGGGCCGACAACACGCCACGATAATGGGTCGACAACAATGAAGCCAATCATGCCAACAATAAGGATGCATGACAAAATACAAATAGTGAGGTGGAAATCGAGTGCTTGCACAAAAATTACAAAAAATTAATCAAACGGCGACAAACATAGATGAGACATAGTTTCTTTAAAAATCTATTCATGAATTCAAAAGGTGTTCATAAACTTTATTTTTTTACAAAAATTACAAAATATTTAAAAAGTTGTATTCATGAATTTGAAAGAAAAGAAAATTAATAATGGACAAAATGAAAGAGGAAGAAAGAAATAAAAAACAAGCACCAAAAGAAAAATTCAATAGAAAAAATGGAGAAAAGAAAGAACACTACAAAGAACAAAATACGTTGCAAATACTATTTAGAAACAAAAACACATTAAAATGTATAGAAAACACAAAGACACTCAAAACAAAATTAAAAACAAAAAAATTCGAGGTCATAACTGAACTACACAAATTCATTTGTATGATGCAAAATTTACTGTGTACTCTCTTTTCTATCTAGGATTTTTATCATTTATGCCACTAATTGTGTCTCACTACTCAGTTTTGCCATTAAATATTACAACTACTCAATAATGCCATTGTTCCGTGAGATGCTTGCTCAAAAATGCCATTAGATATCTAAAAAATGTCATCGTTTTATTAGATATTTGCTCAGAAATGCCATTAGACATTGTTACTGTCAGATCAAACTCGTTGACCATGTTATATAACGAAAATTTCCCTATACCCACATCCTAATTCTCTCTAACTCACAATGATAAGTATGGACCCCACTTGTCAAGAGTAAGCAAGCGAATAATTTTAGAGAAAAATAAAAACGCTATTGGGATCAAGTGGGACCTATACTTTATTGCAATGAGATAGAGGAAGAGCTGACGTGTTGACATCATACAGCGCACGAATTCTAAAGACAATAATCCAACGACAAGGGATTTAGATGTGAGGAATAGAAAATCTGTTCTAACTATGACTCGTGTCCGTCGGGTTTAGCATCGAGGGTCAGGGTTGAGGGCTAGTGAGATGTCCATATTTCTTTTCTTTGCTCCTTATATTATTTGGCGGCTCGTCCTGGACGCAGGAACAAAACCTAACGAAAGAAGATGGGAGTAAGGTCGAAGAGGAGAGCCAGAGCCCCAGCGACCGATCCGCCGTCCCGCCGCCGCAGGAAGGACGTGCAGCATGTGCATGGTCTTCCTTGGGAGTCGGAGTGGAGGGACTGGGCGGAGCTGCCCCGCGACGTCCTGTGGTTCATCCTGAGCCTGTCCCGCAGCATCCTCCGCGGCGCGGCGCGTGCGCCTCGTGGCGGCGGCTGGCCGTCGACTGCGCAGACCTCGCTGCTGACGAGGCCTCGGACTCCGACGCGGACTCAGACTCAGACTCAGACCCATCAGCAGGGCGGAAGGCGATGGCATGTGCCGCCGTGCGGCGCAGCGCCGGCCGCTGCGAGTCCTTCCGCGGCCCCGTCGACGGCAATTTCCTGCTCTACCTCGCCGAGTGGTATGCATCCGACGCGTCGATCGGTCCATCTGGTCACACGTACACCTCCCCTGACCTGCGTATCTTGATAACTGCAGGGCGCCATCGCTGCGGACCCTCCACGTGACGTGCCGGTACGACATGCGCAGCGAGAGCTTCATCTCGATGGTAGCGAAAAGGCTCCCTCTGCTGGAGCAGCTGGTGCTTTCCGGTGGCCTGATCGAGCCAGCCTCGTTGGCCGCTCTCGTCGACCACTGGCCACGACTCCGGCTGCTCCACGCCCGCGGCTGTCACACCAAGAGGTCAATTGGCAAAACGCTGCGAAGGAGGCTGGAGAATAGGATCAAGGATCTCCGGCTGCCACACCAACTAGGGTATATGCTGAGCGTAAGGGCGATTCCATATCCATAGTACTCGGACAGTCAGACTGGATGTTTTCGCCGGTCAGTCAGGCCCTGAACTGCATTCATTAACATTTCGACACCTGACTGAAATTCAGTTAACTCAAGCCCTACTTACGGGTTCAGCGACGAGGCCACCGATTGATTTTCGATCGAGCAGCTACCTCTTGCTTTCGAACGATGCCACGTACGTTCCAGCAGCTGCTTCGCCGTTCCCAGCAATTTGTTTTGAGAAAAGTATACTTTTCATCCCTCAACTTTTGGTGAAGTCTAAATTTGGTCTCTTAACTCTGAAACCAGACAACTTGCACCCCCAACTAACGAAACCGGACAAGGTTTGTCCCTGGTCTCGATTTTGACCGGTTTTGGTGCTGACTGACCCCGGTTTTGACCCGTGCTTACTAAAATTCGCGTAATTTTTTCATATCCGTGAACTTTTTGAAATGCACATACTCTTTTCAAATCCACATAGTTTTTTCAAGGTCGTGCAATTTTTCAAAAATAAACATACCTTTTTCAAATCCGTGAACTATTTTAAAATTTGTGTACTTTATTCAAATCTATGATTTTTTTTAATTTGCGTAATTTTCTCAAATCAGTGTATTCAAGTTCGTGTAATTTTATCGAATCCAGGTATCTTTTTTCAAATCCATGAACTGTTTTTGAAATTCACGTACTTGTTTCAAACCCGCGTTCTTTTTTTTCAAATCCATGTACTTTTTAAAGCTCGTGTATTTTTTTTTCAAATCCGTGTTCTTTTTTCAATACATAAACTTTGTATGAAATTTACATACTCGTTTCAAGTTGACATAATTTTTCAAATCCACACATTTGTTTTCTAATTCGCGTAAAAGATATTCAATTCCGCATATGTTTTCAAGTTCACATAAAATTTTCAAATCCAAAAAATATACATGAATATGAATAATTATGTCAATTTTTAAAGATTACATGAATTTGAAGAAAACAACATGAACTTTAAAGAAGTACCCAGATTTTAAAAAAAGTACGTGAACTTGAAAAAAGTACGCAGATTTGGAAAAAGTACACAAATTCTTAAAAAGTTCACGTATTTGAAAAAAGTACCTGAATTTGAAAACATTAAGCGGGCTTGGAAAAGGTACGCAAATTTGAGTCGGCACGGTCAAAACCGGGTTGGGACGGCACCAAAA
The DNA here is from genome assembly GCF_003073215.2 of Triticum urartu. Classification (NCBI taxonomy): domain Eukaryota; kingdom Viridiplantae; phylum Streptophyta; class Magnoliopsida; order Poales; family Poaceae; genus Triticum; species Triticum urartu. Next base: position 114,865,390 of record NC_053028.1, read on the forward strand.
CCAGTCAAAACCGTGACCGGGGATGAATATTGGCCGGTTTCGGTTTTAAAGTTGAGGGACCAAATCTAGACTTCGTCAAGAATTGAGGGATGAAAAGTATACTTTTCTCATTTGTTTTTCCTTCGGATTGTCAGGCTGCATCCTGCATGGGGAACTCTCAAAAGACTTAGCTGCTCAAATATTTGAGAAGAAATATCGGCCGCCTCTTCAGAGCCTCCACGACTTGGCAGATTGGTGTAGGACACGCCTGCCGGTTTTGGACAGACCACTGGATCGACGGATGATCAGCGGCCGAGATTGCCCCGCTCGTCTATGCGCTCGTCCCGCGACGCCTGCGGAAAGAGCGCAACGTGCGCGACGGTCTATACCTGCATTCTTGGGTCCAGGACATCCGTGGTGCACTTGGGCCGGCAGCCATGGTGCAATATGTCGATCGAGCTCTGGCGTAGAGTGCGCTACACCCACCTCTCCTCCGAGACAGACGTGCTTAGATGGCGATGGACTTCCTCTGCCACATACTTGGCAAGCTCCTGCTATAAGGCACTATTCATCGGTGCTTGTGAAGACCCACATTGGCGCCTCACGTGGCGACCTTGGGCACCCCTTCGCGTCAAGTTCTTCCTATTGCTGGCCATGCAAGACCTTTGTTGGACCGCGGAGCGGCTAGCACGCCGCGGCCTACCACACGAGGACGCTTGTGCACTATGTGATCAAGAGGAGGAGACCATGCATCACCTCCTCGCAGGCTGCCCATTCTCTTGCCAGGTTTGGCACGAGATCCTCGGTTGGGCTCATGCAATGATCAGCCTCCGCAACCCCGACACACCATTTTAGACCTGGTGGAGCTCCTCCCTTGACCATGCGCCGGCCTCCATGCGAAAGGGCCTGTCCTCCCTCATTATCCTGACAGCATGGTGGCTCTGGAAGCACTGCAACGCATGCATCTTTGACGGAGGTAGGCCATCGATCACCCTCATCTCCAATACCATCAAGGACGAGGCGCGCCTCTGGGCCAAGGCGGGCGTCATTGGGTTACAAAACATCATCCCTGGCGCGTAGTTTCCTATTTCTGTATTGGGGCTGAGCATACCTCCTGTTCTAATCTGCTCCCATGCTTGTACACCATGCCTAGAGCGTACATTGCTTTGTAAGCGTTGTAACCTCATGCTTGTACTCTCCTTCTATCAATGAAAAGATACGCATCTTGCGTATTCGCGAAAAAAATATCGGCCGCCTCTTAATTTTGAGCAGCCGAAATCACTTCTTAGCAAAAGATTCCATCGCCCTGCTCGGCCGCCTCCACGCGTCGGCACCACCTCCATGCCTTTGACGGCTACCATACACGCCCGCCGACACCCGCAACCCTTGCCCCACTTTGATTCGCTCGCCGCCCATAGTTGTCGCCTGAATCGATGCATCTAGCCGCCGCGAGCTCATCGACGAGGAGAGCCACGGCGAAGCCGCTTTTTCTCTATAACGAGTCTGTGTAGCCACCCTGACCACCTGCACCGCCTCCAGACCTTTGATTTGGGTCGCCACTGTGCCATCATGGTCCATGTGGCAGCTATGGCTGCAACCGCCGAAGTACCGCGGCGAGTGGCAGCGTCCGTCGGGCACTTGGGCGGCAAAGATCCGAAACCTGGACAAGCGGAGAAGAGATGTCTCAGCGCATTTACCACCGCGGAGGTGACGACGCATGCATACTATGTGATGGCGGCCCGCTACTTCGGCAATCAAGCTAAGGTTAACTTCCCCTTGGGAACCCACTCCCCCGGCTTCATCGAGCCTCCTGTTAGATTTGTCTCCTGCACCGACGAGAAGGAGCACCGCAGGGCTATGAACCAGCTCGAGCCCGAGCACCTCCATGTAGCCTTGATAGCCATGTTCATCTTGAAGAACCCATAGGTTGTCGTCGAGAATGAAGCTTGTTTCAAGTCCAAGGATAATAATTTTGGTAGTTTACTAATATTGATGGATGGCTAGATATAGGTTTTCAATGGATATCACCAAGAATCCCGCAATTTATAAAATAGATCAAAGATCTATGTTTTTTGTACTTAAAATTGGACTTCTGAACTTGAGGGTTGAATTATCCTTATTTCAAAATTAAGGTTAATTGAACATCATGATGCACAATCAATTTTTAATTACTATACAAAGAAAACGGGTCTGTTACACCACACCACATCTGAATCCGAGATAATCCAATGTTTGAGTTTGCATCCTCACCACATCCATCCCGCTTCCGAATAAAAAAATGAGATATGATACAATATGATAATTACCGTTTCAAATTCGATTCTACTTAACCCCCACTAGTGTCATGGTCTCGGTGTCGTCGTCCGTTATCCACGCCATAATTTTGCACTTTTTCGTTTTGTTTTGCGAAATACTTTCGATCTATTCATCTTCAATCATAAATGTCATGGACGACGCTCACTTTCACCGCCATCTGGTTGGAGCTCATGGGGTTCACGCACTAGGGGACTAACATCATCACCAACCTTAACCTGCGGCAGAGATCCCATGTCGTGGAGATTCCCCAATGACGGTATGGTCAAGGTGGCGCTGGTGAGCATAACGTCAACCATCCCGTTGGTTGTCGTCCTGCTGCTCAAGCTACCCACTGACCCATCGGTGGGGGCCGCTTACAATGCCGCCTTCACCGTCCTAGGCTTTTCCATGCCCTGGTACCCCTCGACCACCAACAAGCGAGTGATGATGGTGGCACCACGTTGACTCTTACTACCGTCGTCCTGGTTTATTGAACATATTCATATTTTGTGCCAAATTTGATCATAAATTTAGGACGTCGATAAGTGGCAAACGCTGGATCCAACTGGCCGTCCCCTACCTCTCTCGATCCAAGGATCTATTTCCCCTGCCTGCCACTCCATCGATCCCCTTCCCCCCGCCCCCTCCATTGTTGCCCTGCCCCTACCTAGTGCAAGTTGCCATGGCAACATCTGACGAGAAGTAGGCCAGATCTAAGGTAATTGCAGGTTAGTTGTGGCCGCCGACGCGCCTTCCCTTGCCCCCTCACTCCTAATCTGCCCCATCTCCCGTTAGTACCATACAAATCTTGCCATGTTACTCATCCATAGAGCTTCTGTTTGTGCCATCAACTACTTACCCTTGTTTGCAAAAAAAAGAGCATGCATGATGAATACAATGAAAAAGCAAGTTCGTACTGCTACACAAAATTGTTGCCAATTCTGTTTTGGTGTTCTTGTCATCTTCTTAATTGTTTAGTAAAAAGGTAGAATGTACTACACATAGTAGAAAAAAGTAGTAGCCTTACTGTATTGTTGCCATGCAAATGATTGTGGTTGCTACAGAGGAAACTGATTATAAATTTTGGACATGTGTATGATGATGATTGTTAGCATATAAATGATGATAGAAGAACTTGTTAGGGGAAGCAAAAGTTTCAGTTGAAACCAGGTGTGCACTGATGGACATTGCCATGCTTGTGATGCTAATATTGTGTGGTGCTAATATTGCCATGATAAAGTGATTGTTGCCATGTGTGGACTACTGACGTTGCCATGTGTGTGCTGCTAATATTGCCATGATAAAGTGAATGTTGCCATGTGTGGACTACTGACGTTGCCATGTGTGTGCTGCTAACACTGCCATGATCTAGTGAATGTTGCCATGTGTGGACAACTGACACTGCCATGCGTAAAACTAGTCACGTTGCCATGTGTGTGCTGCTAATATTGCCATGTTGTACTGAAAATATAGAAAAATGTTTTAACGATATGTTTTCGCATATATTTGAAGGGGGAGAAACAAAAAGGCATTCAATAGGAGGATGGACAAAACAAATGGAGGGAACCCCTGGTTCTATGGCTCACTGCAAATGACACCATGGGGTGTGCAGGATTATGAGGATCTAAACTCAAATGGACCTTTGCTACCACTGCTACAACAGTACATGGACAAAGGTACTTGATATGCATAAAAATGCATTAAGAAAAGAGTTTAGAAAAAGACCTTCCGCACGGACGAAAATCTGATTCGCTATAAATAAAATGCAGGTGGTTTGTACGCATCCACATCTACCATGGGGTACGGGACAAACGTACAAGCAATGCCTAGTGGAAGCACACAAGCAATACAACAACAGTAGTTCCCAATGGCACCGTGTAGTGAGCTTGGAATTTTAAATAACAATGCATGTTGTAAGTAAGAAAAAAGTAGGTTCGTAGGCAAGAAAACTTACGGTTTTAAGAAAAATGCAGGAACAGAGGATGATGTCGTGGGGAGGACAATGGTGACAGCAACGCCTGCATCATCGTACGTAGGTGAACGGTCTACAACATACCTAACTTGCCATAGGAATGTGGATGCACTTGACATCTTTGTGGAAAAAAAGAAGCTATATTACAGTGCATTTCCCCAAAAAAGAGAATATAATGAAGTACATTAATGGAAGTTGCCATGTGTTGGACGTACGACTTGTCATGGGCATAAATATAAGAATAATGAGAAATGTGAATTGTGTACTTGTAAATTGCAGGGCCTTGTACTTCGCACCAAGGGGTGGCGACTGCCAGGACTACTTCACATTCACACGAACAACATACCTATCAGTCAAGCAAACAGGGACCGCTTGTTATCAGCATGGCAGGCACGTCAAGTACGACTGGATATGACACTGTTGAGACTGAAGTAGGCAACCCAGGATCTGATGATGGAAACTCTGATGCAGAGAGAGGGGACGAACCTGATGGTGAAGATCAACAAGAGCCGCTTGAGGACGAGATGCAGTCTACAATGGCGCCGCTGCCAGAACCATATGAGCGGATGAAATTTGCTACATTTGAAGATGCAAGGGAGTACTATCAGCGTTATGCAAAATACCATGGCTTTGCTATATACACGGATCATCGGAGAATGCTTAAGAAAACTGGAGAGTACAACCGATCAGGGATGAGGTGTCACAAGTCTAGGAGAGACAAACCAGAAAAAGGGGGTGATGGTCCAGCAGTCCCGGAACGCGACGAGATTATGGTGGAAGCAAACTGCCTTGCACGAAGATGAAGACTGAACTTGGAGGGCTTGTGGTTGTAACCAAAATATGTAGGCACACAACCATGTGACATGGATAAAATTTTGTACCTTTGAAGTTGCGACTCATCGTGGGTTCACCCGCAAGATGAACAGTCTCGTGAGTATGCGCATGACTGCACTCAAGCTGGGAGAGAATGGTGGCAATCCTTCCATGATTCACAAGCAAAAAGTGAGCCAAGTAGAGCAGCACCTGCATACTGCCTCATGTGGTAACTTGTAGCAAAGTACGTAGGGTAAGTCAGTTTTCAGACTGGATGACACGATTGCTTACTTCCTACGAGAATAAAATAGATTAGATGAGGAGCGTTGTGCAGTATGAGATGATGTGCCGCTGCGGGGTCTTACAAGACTTTCGTGACCTTTGTGATAGTTTGATGCGACGTATCTTAATACAACTGTACAAAGTGCATGCTGTCATTATTTAGGTAAACACCAACCAGCGATTGCGTTGTGCTGCCCGTTTGTTCAAAACAACGAGACATGATTCGGAGCTTGTCAGGAACCCGATTCCAAGTCACATCGATCTGGACGGTAACACCTCATATCACTTTGCGGCCTCACGCACGGTATTCCCATGGGTGTCGCTTACCATGGCCCGGGACCGTTTGTGCCTTTTGGCTCACGTATATGATAGTGTCGCTAGCATCCATATGACAGAGAACCCGGGCCGACATGGCTAGTCGTGAACCCAAAGCGGCACAGACCTATGGAGACAGGCATACATGAATCACATCGAGCATGTCGGTCATCAGCGAGTGATTCCGGGCTGTAGCACTGGGCTAACAGGACTCCGGGGAACCCGGGCTGTAGCAGGCTAGGCAGGACTCCGGATCACCGCGTGACATTTCCCCGAAGGGACAGACATAGGAACGAAGTGAAACACATGCCGGCAAGTCAAGTGTCCTGAGCAGTAGTGCTGGGCTAGCAGGACTCCGGTGAACCGGGCTGTAGCGGACTACTATGGCTCATGGAGCACTAGACTACATTTCCCCATAAGAGAGGCTGCCAAGGATAAACAACTAGATTGTCGGATCCCAACATACCAAGCATTTCAATCATACACACAATATGCCCGATATGAGTACATACAACATGGCATCACAACAAAACTCTACAATTCAAGTACTTTATTTAAAGGCTCCAGGGAGCCATACATAGCATGTTCATACAGATAGGGGTCACATGACCCGACACTCAAGTCATACAAACACACAAGCACATGCGGAAGCAGCTAGTCTGAGTACAGACTCTAGAAAGAAAGAAGGCTTCTCGAAGCCTGTCTATCTACATAGGGCCCTCCATGGCCAGGATCACCACCTGGGTGGCTAGTCACTCGTCGACGTCAAGGTCTACATAAAACCCATCGGAGGGGGCGGTGTTGTCGTCTGAAAACAGTAATTAAGCAAACATGAGTACAAAGGTACTCAGCAAGTCTTACATCAGAACCTACTAACATGCTTATTCTCAAGAAGGTGGTGGGGTTAATGCAGCAAGCCAGCTTTGACTCTTGGCTAAGCTATCCTACGGAACTTCACCAGTAAAATAGTTTTCGCACACGAGTCCACTACTCACCAACACAATACTCCACCGTGGATCCTCCCTCGTCATCCTACGAGAGGGCCATCCTCGGTACTCACACTTATCTTGAGTCTTTTAGTAGTATCCATTAACTTGTCTATGAACTGTATAGGCAACCAAGTAGTCCTTTACCGCGGACGCGGCTATTCGAATAGTTTTATACCCTGCAGGGGTGTACTTCGTCATACACGCTTTCACCACTTACCGCCGTTTACACGACATGTACTCGGCAACCTTCAAGCGGAAGCCCAACGAGGGTGTCGCACGGCCTACCTAAACACTCAAGTCTCTAGTCCAGGTTTATCGCCTATCCAGGTTCCATCCGCAGGGAGTCCGGCCGAGGTTTCCACATACGGCCCCGAACGATGTGAACAGGGTTCCCGAGACACCAAACGGGTGACCCGGTACACCGTGCCACGGTGTATCTACCGCAATAGCCCACCCCTAGGGTCAGCGCTACGCACGGCCGCCAACACATAACCTACAAACACCAGAAACTATTTGCAACTCCTGGACAGAGTTACTAGGGTGGTTAAGAAGCCGAGAGGGTCAATTAAGGATCCCAATGCATGGTAGTAGCTGAATCTTAAATCACACATACAGATCTTAGTTCTTAGAGACGGCCTCAATGAAACACCCACCATGTACTCCTACATGGCCTCTCATCGATACCTTTACCAAAACATGTTCCACGCATCCCTCACATTACCGACATAAGCATTTCACTCTATCCCATCACCCAGATGAACCAGACCTGACACAACTCTAAGCATAGCAGGCATAGCAAGGTAGGAATCACATACATGGCTCAATCAACTCCTACACATGCTAGTGGGTTTCATCTAGTTACTGTGGCAATGACAGGTCATGCAGAGGATAAGGGTTCAACTACCGTAGCACACAGCAGTTTGAATCGCGTTGTCTTAATGCAGTACACAAGAGCAGAAGCGAGAACATGGGTTTGTATCGGAATGATCAATGGTTGCTTGCCTGATGGAGTGGTAGCGGGATACTGCCCTTCAGTTGGATACTCGTGAATATCCTCAGAGGCAGAACCTACCACGGAGAACACATCGGAACACAATCAACACATGACGATATGCAGCAATATGATGCATGCTATGACATGGCAATATGATTGTGTCTTGGCCTAATGCAAGCTAAAATAGAAAGGGATGAACTCATTTGAATCAAAGATTCAAATATTAGCTCATTAAACATGGCCTTAATAGTGCATTTCCTTATTCTGCTTAAACAGAAAGGTGAACTTGTTTTGTCATGCATGAAACCATTACAGATGGATAGATTGAATTTTTTTGATAATTTTTCATATATAAATTATTTCATTTGGAGTTACGGTTGAATTTCTATGATTTTTAGAAGTTTTAAACATTTTCTGGAATTTCCTGTATAAAAATAATTCCAGAAAATGCATTACTGCGTCAACATTGCGTCATGCTGACCTCAGCAGGTCAAAGGTGCCAGCCCAGGTCAAACCTGACTGGTGGGCCCCTGCTGTCAGCCTCTCAGTGCACTAACTACGTTTAGTTAGCCTAATTACTGGGCAGGGCCCACTAGTCAGTGACTATACTAATTAAACTAACTAATTTTTAGTTAGAAACTAATGTGGATAATTAGCATAGGGGGGTCCACTTGTCATTAACTCAGGGGAGTCAACTGGGCCCACCCAGTCCACGTCAGTGGTCAAATCCGTCGGTCAACAGGGCTAATCCCGCCGGCGTTGAGTCGCCGGCGAGGCCGGGACGGGGGAGGGCTTCGGAAAACGCCCTCAGGCGACCAAATCGACGGGGGAGACTATCTACGGATAGCTGGGAATGAGCCGCAGCGTTTGGTGGTGGTAGTTCGGAAACGTCGCCGGCGACGAGCTTGGCGGTCGCCGGAGTCGGGTGAGGACGGTTTCGAGGCTACGGTGCACGGGAGGAAGAAGCTGGTGGTGGCTACGGGTTCCTGGTGCTGCGCTGAGCACGGTGAGGCGCTCGGACGCGTGCTTGCACGGCCGTAGCCACGACGGCGACATGGCCGGCGGCGAGGAGCTCTCGGGTGCGGTGGAAACGGCGGCTACAGGGGCCAAAAGAGCACGGGGGCTAGGGGGAAAGGAAGAGGAGCTCACAGCGGAGTCGGAGAGGGGGTCAGCGAGCTCGGGGAGGTCCTGGCGGCGGCGAATCGACCGGGACGGTGGCTCGGGTGCCCGAGGTTGAAGACGAGGGCGAAGGCGGCGAGCAGGGCTTCCGGCGAAGCGTGGGGCGTCAGCGTGGCTCGGAGGACGAGGGAGTCGTGGCGGAGCTAATGGGCTCGTCGGAGGGGCGAGGGAGTGGCTGTAGTGGCAACTACGGCGATCGGCGGCGAGGGACGTGCTCGGCCGTCGCGGGGGAGAGTGAGAGAGACGAGGGGGAGAGTGCGAGAGGATGAGAGGGAGACGTGGGGGTCGCGTGGCGTCCTCTGGGCGTCTCCCGGCGTCGGCAGAAGCAGGAGGTGGCCGGCGCGTGGCCGGCGCGCGGCGAGCACGCGCCCCTGCCTCCTGGCGCGAGGTAGGGGGTGACTGGCCGAGCCAGTAGGCTGGGCCGAGCCAGGTAGGAAGGCCCAGGTGGGCTTCTTTCTCCTCTTTTTTGATTTAGTTTCTGTTTTCTATTTAACCTGCAACTGTTTAGCTTTATTAAAATACTAAAACATTTCCAAAAATCCTGAAAATAAATGTGGCCTCTGTTTAGATTATTTCCAACAGGAAACATTTATTCCCAGAATTATTTGAGCATTTAGATTATTTTATAGCATTTAAATGCCCAAATTCAAATACTTATGATTTAATTCAATGACCTGGGGGAGAGTGCGAGAGGATGAGAGGGAGACGTGGGGGTCGCGTGGCGTCCTCTGGGCGTCTCCCGGCGTCGGCAGAAGCAGGAGGTGGCCGACGCGTGGCCGGCGCGCGGCGAGCACGCGCCCCTGCCTCCTGGCGCGAGGTAGGGGGTGACTGGCCGAGCCAGTAGGCTGGGCCGAGCCAGGTAAGGCCCAGGTGGGCTTCTTTCTCCTCTTTTTTTTGATTTAGTTTCTGTTTTGTATTAAACTGCAACTGTTTAGCTTTATTTAAAATACTAAAACATTTCCAAAAATCCTGAAAATAAATGTGGCCTCTGTTTAGATTATTTCCAACAGGAAACATTTATTCCCAGAATTATTTGAGCATTTAGATTATTTTATAGCATTTAAATGCCCAAATTCAAATACTTATGATTTAATTCAATGACCTTCTGTTGACCTAGAAAATTGTGCACCAATTTTGCCAGAGGTTCTAACCTAAGACAAAGAGGGTGAACTTTTTAGAAGGGCATTTCAGGTTCATTGAAAATATTTTTAGTAAACCCTAGTTGTTTCCAGGGGGGGTGTTGGGTGTTCTGTCTTCCCCGATTCAAATTTAATAAGAATTTAAACATGATGTACATTCTAATGCTTGGACTAGCTAGGGTGTGACAACTCACCCCCACTCAAAAGAATCTCGTCCCGAGATTTAGGATCCTCTGGAAAGAAGGTGGGGTACTCAAGTCGAAGACGATCCTCCCTTTCCCAAGTGGCTTCTTCCTCAGAATGGTGTGACCATTGAACCTTGAGAAACTTGATATTACGACGTCGTGTGGTACGCTCGGCTTGACCAAGGATACGAACGGGATATTCCCGATAAGAGAGGTTATCTTGTAGATCAAGCGTTTCGTGGTCCACTCCATGGACAGGATCCGCGAAGCAACGCTTGAGTTGTGAAACATGGAAGACATCATGAACTCTGGAAAGATGCGGAGGTAGTTCCAATTGGTAGGCAACTTCTCCTCGTTTGGCAAGAATGCGAAAGGGTCCAATGTAACGAGGAGCCAATTTGCCTTTGATACCGAAACGATGGGTTCCCTTTAACGGAGTAACCCGAAGGTAAGCCTTCTCGTCGACTTCATAAGTCATAGGCTTATGTTTATGATCATATTGGCTCTTTTGACGATATTGGGCGGTTTTCAATTTCTCACGAATAATGCGAACCTGCTCTTCTGCTTCCTGAATCATATCCGGGCCAAAGAGTTGTCTTTCCCCGGTTTCTGACCAGTTAAGAGGCGTTCGACATTTTCGTCCATAGAGAACTTCGAAAGGAGCCTTGCCTAAGCTGGCTTGATAACTATTGTTATAAGCAAACTCCGCGAATGGAAGGCATTTCTCCCAACTCATTCCGAACGAGATGACAGAAGCTCGGAGCATATCTTCCAGAATTTGATTGACTCGTTCTACTTGACCACTTGATTGGGGATGGAAGGCCGTGCTAAAGGAGAGATGAGTTCCCATAGCATTTTGGAAACTTTCCCAAAATCGAGAGGTGAAGAGACTTCCACGGTCTGAATTAATTTCCAATGGAACACCATGAAGAGACACTATTCGGGAGATGTATAAATCGGCTAGCTGGCTAGCGGTGATACTCTCACGAACAGGTAGAAAGTGGGCTACTTTGGAAAGTCGGTCGATCACGACAAAGATGGCATTATTACCTCTCTTGGTCCTGGGAAACCCAGTGATGAAATCCATACTGATTTTATCCCATTTCCATTCGGGAATAGCCAAAGGTTGAAGAGTGCCAGCAGGCCGTTGATGCTCTGCTTTAACACGACGACATACGTCGCAATTAGCAATGTATTGAGCGATTTCTCTCTTCATCCTAGTCCACCAAAACCTCTGGCGTAGGTCTTGATACATTTTAGTACTACCGGGATGAATGGTGAGAGGGGATTCATGAGCTTCCTTAAGGATCAACTGACGCAGATGTTGTTTCTTGGGAACCACCAAACGGTTCTCAAAGAAAACAACACCTCGCTCATCCATGGAGAAACATTTAGCAACTCCGCTAGCGATGTTTTCCTTAATCCGGGATATGCCCTTATCATACCGCTGGGCGGTTATGATTTGATCCGTAAGGGTAGGTTTCGCCACCAGGGTGGATAGGAATCCTTGAGGAACAATGTGAAGATTTAGCTTACGAAATTCCTCATGGAGAAGTGGTTGACTTTGTGGTAACATCAGGTTGTTACAATAGGACTTACGGCTTAGCGCATCAGCCATGACATTGGCTTTGCCCGGGGTGTAAGTTATTCCTAAGTCATAGTCCGAGATCAACTCAACCCAACGTCTTTGCCTGAGATTCAAATCTGGTTGGGTGAAGATATATTTCAAACTTTTGGTGGTCGGTGAAGATCTCGCAACGATTACCGAGAAGGTAATGTCGCCAAGTTTTAAGTGCATGGACTACAGCTGCAAGCTCTAGATCATGTGTAGGATAATTTTCCTCGTGTGGGTGTAATTGCCGTGAAGCATAGGCAATTACCTGACGATCTTGCATGAGTATGCAACCTAGTCCTTGTCGCGAGGCGTCGCAATAGATAATAAAGTCCTTGGAGAAGTCTGGTGGTACCAGTACGGGGGCAGATGTCAGGCGTCTTTTCATTTCTTGAAAACTGACCTCGCACTGTGGAGTCCATTCGAACTTTTTATCTTTCTTGAGGAGTTCAGTTAGAGGTTTAGCAACCTTGGAGAAATTTTCGACGAAGCGGCGGCAATAGCTCGCTAAGCCAAGGAAGCTCCGAACTTGCTTAACTGTCTCAGGTGGAGTCCAATCAAGGACGGTTTGAACTCGCTCGGGATTGACAGCAATACCCTTGCCAGAGATTACATGGCCTAGATAGGTCACTTCTGGCAACCAAAATTCACACTTGGAGAATTTGGCATAAAGGCGATGCTCTGAAGTTTCATCAATACTAGCCTTAGATGTTCGGCATGTTCCTCTTCATTCTTGGAGTAGATGAGTATGTCATCGAGGTATACTACGACGAATTTATCCAAGTACTCCATGAAGACCGAGTTCATTAACCGAGAGAAGGTAGCCGGGGCATTGGTTAAACCAAAGGACATGACGGTGTACTCGTATTGGCCATAACGAGTAACAAAGGCCGTTTTGGGTATGTCCCCGTTTCTGATTTTGATTTAATGGTAACCCAACCTCAAATCCATCTTGGAGAAGACTGAGGATCCAGCGAGCTGATCATACATATCGTTAATCCTGGGAAGCGGGTATTTGTTCTTGATGGTGACCAAATTGACAGGTCGGTAGTCCACAACCATTTGATCCGCTCCATCCTTCTTCTTAACGAAGAGGACGGGGCAAGCCCAAGGAGAGGAACTAGGACGGATGAAACCCTTTTTCAAGGACTCATCGAGTTGGTTCTTAAGCTCAGCTAGTTCTAAGGGTGCCATCTTGTAGGGTCTTCTAGAAATTGGAACGGTTCCTGGAACAAGGTCTATCACAAACTCAACATCCCTATCAGGTGGAACACCTGGCAGTTCTTCTGGAAAGACATCCGGAAAGTCTCGGACTACCGGGACATCCTCAAGGTCTAGAAGGGGGTTGGCATTTAGGGAGTAAAGTTGGCGCTTGGCCACTCGAGTTAAGACATTAACTGTCTTGCCCGAGGGGTGAGTAAGTTGAACAGTTCTAGTGGCACAATCGATCCTAGCATAATGAGCTGACATCCAGTCCATACCCAAGATGATATTTATGTCGGAGGACTTGAGAGCTATTAAGGATGCAAGGAAGACAAGTCTATCGACAAGAATTTCGTTCCCATGGCTTACTCTAGAAGTTTCCATTTGGAACCCGGAGTTTGAATTACCATGGAAGTGGGCATGTCGCAGAATGTCGTGTTATGTAATCGAGCATAGTTCTCGGATATGAATGAATGAGATGCTCCAGTATCGAAAAGAACAGATGCCGGATGGCAGTTAACAAGGAGCGTACCAAGGACGTCGTTGGGATCCTCATGAGCCTCCTCGGCTGAAACATAGTTGCCATGGCCATGTGCAGTGGTGGCCGGCTTGGCGTAGAAAGTCTTCCCCGCTGGCTTACCACGGCCAACGGACTTTCCAGTTTGATTGGGGTTGTTGTTCTGGGGACACTCTCGGCTATAGTGACCCGGCTCTCCACACTTGAAGCATGTCACCACATTGGGGCGTGGAGCAGCATTAGCAGCGGGGCCACCGTAGGGCTTGGGCGGTGCAAATTGTTGGTTGGGACGAGGCACCTCAAAGGATGGCCTCGGGATGAACCTGGGTAGCAGTGCCGTGCTCGGAATCCACACCCGGCGCTTCTGAGTTCCAGAGCCGGATGAAGAGCCAAAATCACGGGAGTGCTTGCGTGAAGCGTCATAATCAGTCTTACCCGTCTCAGCACTGATGGCTTTGTTGACCAACTTTTGAAAAGATGTGCACTCGTGCAGACGGAGATCGCGGCGAAGCTCAGGGCTAAGTCCCTTGCGGAACCTTGCTTGCTTCTTAGTGTCAGTAGATACCTCTTCGGGAGCATAGCGTGCCAGATTTCCAAATTCACGACTGTAAGCATCCACGGTCAGTCTTCCTTGGGTGAAGTTGCAGAACTCCTCCCTCTTGCGATCCATGAGACCTTCCGGAATGTGATGCTCACGGAAAGCTTCACTGAATTCAGCCCAAGTAGTGATTTGGCCGACCGGGCGCATAGCTTCGATGTTTTCCCACCAAAGGCTAGCAGGGCCTTCGAGGTGATAGGCAGCATAAGTAACCTTGTCGGCTTCGGCTACGTTGGCAGAACGTAGCTTGTGGGTGATGCTGCGAAGCCAGTCATCCGCGTCGAGGGGCTCGACGGAATGGTTGAACTTTGGTGGGTACAGCTTGATAAAGTCATTGATTGACACCAAGTCATTTCGCGGGTGGCGTGCGGTGTTCTGCTCAATCCGCTCCAGCAGGCGGTTAGTCTCATGCTTGTTTCTTTCCGCCTCTAGCATCACTTCGGCCAGAGAAGGCGGGTGAGGCAGATTTTCACCCCTAGCTGCACTGGCTTCCCCCTGCTCCGGGGCAGCAGGGTTGCTGCGGGTGTTGACCATCCTAGGAGAAAACAAGACAACGGTTTAGACAAGGATGGCTCAAACTTAGCAAGGAAGTGCAGAATGTAATGGATAACACAGAATGCAGAGATGTTCATCCGTATGTCATGGTAATATAAAACTGCCATATATATACCAACGGTCATACACATCATACATAGTTCAGTACAAGCCCAGGCTACAGTACAACTATGATGAAAGACATTACATCTCATCGGAGGCATTCCAAGCTCCTATACATTATTTGTCTACACCTCCGGAATTGACTACACACTAAGTCGTATTCCACAAATCACGCAGGACAGTGGAGATACAACTACTACAGTACTAGTGGTACTACTACTAACTCAGACAGCTCCGTAGTAGTTCTCATAGAAGTCACCTCCGTAGCCTGGAAGTTCAACATGACCATCCGGGAACAGACAGTCCTGAGGATCCTGTGGACCAAAGGGGCTAGGATGAGGTCTTGGACCAACGAACGGTGGCCTGCGGGGACCACGGGGTGGGGTGATGCCTCCCACATCGCGCCAATCCACAATGTCTGGCAGAGCTGATCTCACAGGATACAGATCCCTTGTATCCATAGATCCAGCTTGCACCGCAGGTGCAAACCGAGTCAATGTGGCCCAATGATCAGCACGGGTATTGAAAAGCTCCAGCCTCAAGGCCCGATTCTCTCGATCCTTATCTTCGAGCAACTCGGCAGTGGTATGAGTTAATGAGTCCTCCTGAGTGGAGTCAGCATAGATTGCCTGAAGATACCCTTGCGCTCCCGGAAGTGAAGCTGGCATGTAACGGAAGTCGGTGTTCCGTAGTAGGCCAGTCCGGACTCGCAAAATGGTCATCATGGAATAGGCAGCATCCTGCACAGCCATCTCAACAGTAACCCCGAGTCCATAGGAACAGTGAAGGGGCTCGGTAGACCCAGGATAAGAAGGAAATATCCTGACGGTGCAGAGATATTGGCTTTGATTAAAATCGCGGAACTGCTCTTCGACGGTGTATTCGGGGTACCAACGGTAGCCCGTCTCGATCATGACCCGGACTAACATAGCAGTATGACCGGGCACGTCGAGGCACCTGGTCAGGCGAACCACTTGGTTTTGAGCATGGTTGGCCATCTGAAAGCACAGCCACAATGCAAAGACATCAGAATTCCTAGGGAAAATTGGACAGCATAACTGTAAATGCTCAGAAAAAGATTTGAGACATCCACAACATTTCGGAATACCACTCAACAACATCATATCAAGGTTCTGATTCAATTAGCAACATACTAAGAATAGTAGAAACTGAACTTGGACTTGTAACAACAATCCTATAAGCTACTACGGATTAGTAACACGTGAACCTGATAGAGGAAGAGAGCCTAGTCCTTAACCCACGTTGAATGAGGAGAGAATGACTCAGATCAGAGGCATAGGTAAAGGAGTAAAAGAACCTTACGTTCCCTCCCACAATCAATTCCCCTACATATAACTAAGCATTTCTGGACTCAACATCGACCAGTTTGGCTCAACGAACCTACAGGCAGTCCGGCTTTGATGCCAATGCTGTCAGGACCCCGATTCCAAGTCACATCGATCTAGCCGGTAACACCTCATATCACTTTGCGGCCTCACGCACGGTACCCCGCGGGTGTCGCCTTACCATGGCCCGGGACCGTTTGCGCCGTTTGGCTCACGTATATGATAGTGTCACTAGCATCCATATGACAGAGAACCCGGGCCAACATGGCTAGTCGTGAACCCAAAGCGGCACAGACCTATGGAGACAGGCATACATGAATCACATCGAGCATGTCGCTCATCAGCGAGTGATTCCGGGATGTAGCACTGGGCTAACAGGACTCTGGGGAACCCGGGCTGTAGCAGGCTAGGCAGGACTCCGGAAATCACCGCGTGACATTTCCTCGAAGGGACAGACATAGGAAAAAAGTGAAACACATGCCGCCAGTCAGGTGTCCTGAATAGTAGTGCTGGGCTAGCAGGACTCCGGTGAACCGGGCTGTAGCGGACTACTATGGCTCAAGGAGCACTAGACTACATTTCCCCATAAGAAAGACTGCCAAGGATAAACAACTAGATTGTCGGATCCCACTCATACCAAGCATTTCAATCATACACACAATATGCCCGATATGAGTACATACAACATGGCATCACAACAAAACTCTACAATTCAAGTACTTTATTTAAAGGCTCCAGGGAGCCATACATAGCATGTTCATACAGATAGGGGTCACATGACCCGACACTCAAGTCATACAAACACACAAGCACATGCGGAAGCAGCTAGTCTGAGTACAGACTCTAGAAAGAAAGAAGGCTTCTCGAAGCCTGTCTATCTACATAGGGCCCTCCATGGCCAGGATCACCACCTGGGTGGCTAGTCACTCGTCGACGTCAAGGTCTACATAAAACCCATCGGAGGGGGCGGTGTTGTCGTCTGAAAACAGTAATTAAGCAAACATGAGTACAAAGGTACTCAGCAAGTCTTACATCAGAACCTACTAAACATGCTTATTCTCAAGAAGGTGGTGGGGTTAATGCAGCAAGCCAGCTTTGACTCTTGGCTAAGCTATCCTACGGAACTTCACCAGTAAAATAGTTTTCGCACACGAGTCCACTACTCACCAACACAATACACCACCGTGGATCCTCCCTCGTCATCCTACGAGAGGGCCATCCTCGATACTCACACTTATCTTGAGTCTTTTAGTAGTATCCATTAACTTGTCTATGAACTGTATAGGCAACCAAGTAGTCCTTTACCGCGGACGCGGCTATTCGAATAGTTTTATACCCTGCAGGGGTGTACTTCGTCATACACGCTTTCACCACTTACCGCCGTTTACACGACATGTACTCGGCAACCTTCAAGCGGAAGACCAACGAGGGTGTCGGCCACGGCCTACCTAAACACTTAAGCCTCTAGTCCAGGTTTATCGCCTATCCAGGTTCCATCCGCAGGGAGTCTGGCCGAGGTTTTCACATACGGCCCTGAACGATGTGAACAGGGTTCCCGAGACACCAAACGGGTGACTCGGTACACCGTGCCATGGTGTGTCTACCGTAACATAGCCCACCCCGAGGGTCAGCGCTACGCACGGCCGCCAACACATAACCTACAAGCACCAGAAACTATTTGCAACTCCTGGACAGAGTACTAGGGTGGTTAAGAAGCCGAGAGGGTCAATTAAGGATCCCAATGCATGGTAGTAGATGAATCTTAAATCACACATACAGATCTCAGTTCTTAGGGACAGCCTCAATGAAACAACCCACCATGTACTCCTACATGGCCTCTCATCGATACCTTT